>NC_134833.1:146465028-146694130 GCF_004210375.1 Tachypleus tridentatus
AAAAGAAAAATACAAGAAAATTCAAAGTTCTATAAACAGAGAAAGTGCATCAAAAGTTACATTTTCACTCAAATACGAAATAACAAAACATTCTAAGTGCGCATGCGCTTCACTATTTACGTCATTTTATCACCAAACGCCTAAAGTGATTTAATAGCTCTAAATGACAGAGAAGTTGCATGTCAACGTGAATATTTTACCAAGAATATCTTGTTTATTCATCAAAGTGTAATTTATTTTAAAATACATTATTTGTCTGTCACAGTTTGAAGCACGTTCTAAAAACACGCACTAATTTGTGACGTTTCAAACTAACCAACACAAACGAAAGTAAATAAAAAATACGTAAAGCCATTGTATGGCTTGTCATTGTCGTCCAAAACCCATTAAGTTTAATGAAATTTAGTGTAGCCCAGTAAAGGTATTCATTTTACTGGGTACTAGTTAAACATCAAAGTAGATTCGGTGGAGACCTCTAGTGTCCATGTGCTTTGAATATTTTATTTATTGTTTGCTTCTGCTATCATATGTGTAAATTTTTAATATTTGTACAGTAATTCAAAGTGTGTATTAATGTGTGTAAGTAATGTTTCCTAAGAAATGCACTGTAGTGCCAATAAACACTTATTGTGAGTCAATTGAACAATCTGATATTTGTAAAACACACATATATGAGGTAACCAACCAATCTAATATATCTAAAACGCTTAATGTGAGGTAACTAAATAACCTGATATTTCTAAAACACTTAATGTGAGGTAACTAAATAACCTGATATTTCTAAAACACTTAATGTGAGATAACTAAATAACCTAATATTTCTAAAACACTTATGGTGAAGTGACTAAACAACCTAATATTTCTAAAACACACTTATTGTGAGAAAACTAAACAATCTAATATTTCTAAGATACACTTATGGTGAAGTAACTGAACAATCTAATATTTCTAAAACACACTTATGGTGAGGTAACTGAACAATCTAATATTTCTAAAACACATTTATGGTGAGGTAACTGAACAATCTCATATTTCTAAAACACACTTATGGTGAGGTAACTGAACAATCTCATATTTCTAAAACACACTTATGGTAAGGTAACCGAACAATCTAATATTTCTAAAACACACTTATGGTGAGGTAACTGAACAATCTCATATTTCTAAAACACACTTATGGTGAGGTAACTGAACAATCTCATATTTTTAAAACACACTTATGGTAAGGCAACTGAACAATCTAACATTTCTAAAACACACTTATGGTGAGGTAACTGAACAATCTCATATTTCTAAAACACACTTATGGTAAGGTAACCGAACAATCTAATATTTCTAAAACACACTTATGGTGAGGTAACTGAACAATTTCATATTTGTATTGGAATATAAAGCAAATTATTCTCTTTTTACATTCGTTAAGCTATAATTTAGGAATCCATGACTTAGCTTTGTGGGTTATGTAATATTTTAAATACATTTACATAGCAGTTAACCACCCAAGACTCAGCTGTGTGGGTTATAATACACTTTAACTAAACTGGTTTAGCTGTCATTTCCAACTTGGACCCGACATAACCAGCTGGTTACTGCATTTGACTCGCAATCTGAAGTTTGCAGGTATGAATCTCCATCACAACAAAAATGCTCGCCCTTTCAGCCGTGGGGCCATTATAACATAACAGTTAATTCCACTATTCGTTGGTAAAAGAGTAGCCCAAGAATTGACAGTGGGTGGTTATGACTAGCTGCCTTCCCTCTAGTCTTTCATACACTGCTAAATCAGGGACTGCTAGTGCAGATAGTTCTTGTGTAGCTTTGCACAAAATTCAAAACAAACCATTTTCATCCAAGACTTAATTTTATGTTTATGGATTGCATAACACTTTACATGCATTCGTTACACTAGCATTCCACCATCCAGATCTTAGCTTTATGAATTTATGTTACACTTGACCCACATTCATTAAGCTGTCATTACATAATTCATGACTTAACTTTACGGGTAATATTACACCATAAAGGAAGTCACTTAATTATTAGCCATGCAGGACCTCGTTACATAAATATTTTTTTCTGTGTACTTTCTGTTGACTTCTCCTAACTATTATTCATGCCTAAGTAAGTGTACTGAAGCAGGTGGACTCTGTGCATTAAATGCTGAGGTCAAAGGTCATTACTACTATTTAGCATTTCTCCCAGTACTATGAAACTGTAATACAAAAGTCACTTCTCTAAATCTTACTCCTTGGAACGTAATTAAACAAATACCAGCACATTTTGCTGTTTTTTTAATATTTTTTCTCCTTAATTTGTTCAGTCCAGAGAATAAATACAACAACGTTCATCTTCAAATATAGGTTAAAATTACACTTCCAGTTCCTATGTTCTACTGTGTATTGTATTTCCATCTTTAGTTAGTTGCAATGAAAATAATTCTTATAATAGTTCTTATCTCTCAACAATTCCATAATATTTCAGATCCAGCCCTCCCTGGGAATTCAGATTTTTTATCATCCACCTTCAACACTTATCTTGGTTACTGTCTAACAAACCAAGCACTTTTAATGTACTTGCTTCTTCAAACGTAGTTTAGTCCAGTCTTTGATTGTCACTCTTTCTGATGTTTCTACTTTTATAAACTTCTCATGTTATCAGTTAATAAACCATCATTTAAAACAGGAAATTTCCCAGTAGATCATCAAATTACATATTTTCCTGAGAGTTCCGTGAAAATAAACTTTATGACTTTCTGAAGTGAAGAAATGGAATCAGATAGAATTCCTATGTTCATTAATACAACAAGGTACTCTTTAAACTTGAATAAATAATTACAGTATTTAATAGAACAAGCCACTTCTTACATTTGAATAAATAATTACAGTATTTAATAGAACAAGCCACTTCTTACATTTGAATAAATAATTACACTATTTAATAGAACAAGCCACTTCTTACATTTGAATAAATAATTACACTATTTAATAGAACAAGCCACTTCTTACATTTGAATAAATAATTACAGTATTTAATAGAACAAGCCACTTCTTACATTTGAATAAATAATTACACTATTTAATAGAACAAGCCACTTCTTACATTTGAATAAATAATTACACTATTTAATAGAACAATGCCACTTCTTACATTTGAATAAATAATTACACTATTTAATAGAAACAAGCCACTTCTTACATTTGAATAAATAATTACAGTATTTAATAGAACAAGCCACTTCTTACATTTGAATAAATAATTACAGTATTTAATAGAACAAGCCACTTCTTACATTTGAATAAATAATTACAGTATTTAATAGAACAAGCCACTTCTTACATTTGAATAAATAATTACACTCTGTAATACAACAAGCCACTTTCTAAACTTCAATAAATAATAAGACAACAAGCCACTTTCTTAATCTCAATAAATAATAACACTCTGTAATACAACAAGCCACTTTCTAAACTTCAATAAATAATAAGACAACAAGCCACTTTCTTAATCTCAATAAATAATAACACTCTGTAATACAACAAGCCACTTTCTAAACTTCAATAAATAATAAGACAACAAACCACTTTCTTAATCTCAATAAATAATAACACTCTGTAATACAACAAGCCACTTTCTAAACTTCAATAAATAATAAGACAACAAGCCACTTTCTTAATGTCAATAAATAATAACACTCTGTAATACAACAAGCCACTTTCTAAACTTCAATAAATAATAAGACAACAAGCCACTTTCTTAATGTCAATAAATAATAACACTCTGTAATACAACAAGCCACTTTCTAAACTTCAATAAATAATAAGACAACAAGCCACTTTCTTAATCTCAATAAATAATAACACTCTGTAACACAACAAGCCACTTTCTAAACTTCAATAAATAATAAGACAACAAGCCACTTTCTTAATGTCAATAAATAATAACACTCTGTAACACAACAAGCCACTTTCTAAACTTCAATAAATAATAAGACAACAAGCCACTTTCTTAATGTCAATAAATAATAACACTCTGTAATACAACAAGCCACTTTCTAAACATTAATATACAATTATACTCTATAATACAACAAATCATTTTGAAACTTGAATAAATAATTACACTTTATTAGAAGACAAGCCAATTTCTAAACCGGAATAAAGAATTATGCTTTATAAAAAGACAATTTGTAATTTCAACAAATAATTACACCTTATGAGAAGACAAATCATTTTATAACTTCAATAAATAATTACACTCTATCAGAAAAGCCACTTTGTAAATTTTAATAAATAATCACACTTTATAAGAAACACGCTACTTTTATATAATTACACTCTATAAGACAGGAAGCCACTATATAAATTTCAGTCGATAATAATATTGTGTGTAAAGCGACCAGTTTTCAAACGTTCTATCCGTAGAAAATAAATTATAATTTTGTTCTAATCGTTGGTTAACCTCATGACTGCTTTCACATCAACTACTTCTTTCGTTATTTCTGGATATCAATCCTTAAGTCCAACGTTTACGATTTACAGATTTATAGCGGTAAGGAAAATATATTTTCCAACATTATAACTAATTTTATTAACAATCGAAAGAAGACTACATCTCCACTTCAGTAATTGTTTAATCTACGTGTTTAGAGTTTCGCCTGAATTGAATCGTTAGAGGCGTTTGGATCAACCCTAGTAAATACGGTGTTTGCTTTGCTTCTGTATATAACCTTAGTCTATTTGTGTTTAGATACTTTGTCTCGCAACTTGCACTTTACAGAAAGCGATTAACTTTTTAAAGTTATGTAAAATGATGACTTATAATTGGATGTATGAGATTCGTACACTTGATTTTGATTTTTT
Source organism: Tachypleus tridentatus (assembly GCF_004210375.1). NCBI lineage: Eukaryota > Metazoa > Arthropoda > Merostomata > Xiphosura > Limulidae > Tachypleus > Tachypleus tridentatus. The sequence goes on from NC_134833.1 coordinate 146,469,888, forward strand.
TTTTTTAAAACGAACCTTTAGGGGTGTAAAAGAAAACCTGGAGTTGGATTAGTTTCATTTTATTTCACCAAAATACACCTGTAAACATTTCCCTGTCGGTGAGTTTGTTAATTAAGTTTTGGTTTTATCCCATAGCTGGCAAGCAACACAACAGACGGAGCTACAAGAAATTTCATCTTGTGGGAATATTGCGATTCCATAGCCAATCAAATCAACCTTTTCCCATGAGGGCTCGCGTGCAGCACGAGTTGTGATCCTGTTAGCAAATTACATTTACTTTTCGCACCTCCCCTTTTCCGAATGAAACACTCTCGCCACGCGCCATTACCAGTAAAAACGCATCACAGGTTCGCACTCTTTGGGAGTACAAAAAGATTTGTGTTAGTTCTGGCGAACGAACTACAAACTAATTATCTAAATATGCCACGTTTTAAACGGAAATCAAGGAACAGCAAGGGTTTTCTCTCTCCTTTATTAGAATAATTCACTTATGGTTGTGTTGGATACTAGTTGTTGTTTGTAATATAAAAACTTGACCATACTATGCTTTCGTATGTGCCCATAGTTTCAATATCACACCTTAAATATGTAAACCTCGACAACTACTGTCGTTGCTGGTGTTACTGCTCCGTGTAAGAACTAATCAACGCTAAAGGTGCACAACTCAGGTTGTTGAAAACTCTCACGTGCTCTCGAGGTGATAAAGACCTTACAGAAATGCTGGAAATGTTCTTTGATTGTTCGGTCAGCCTGAAGTGGTCGATACGTTTGTTTCGGACACTCGCACAAAAGTATGGAAAGACAGTCTGCTCTAACTGTTTCCATTTGTGAGATAGGATAATCAGCCCTCACACACACACTCACCCGCCATCTCTTTGTCTACTTTAATTGAATAGTAGGACTTGACTAAAACTATTATAACGCACCAACGACTCTAGACTGCGGAGTGGATTTTATGCGCCAACGAAGCGCGAACCTTGGACTCTCGGATTTATAATCTAACACCCTAACCGCTAGATGACGCCCCGTACGTAACTAACACCTTCAAACGCTGAAGCTTAAGTAAATCTAAATTGTTGTCCTTCAAATAAACGTTGTTTTATAATAAGTTACACAATTGTTAGAGGGCACCACTATAAACAAAGCATTTTTGCGTTGTTTTCTGCAGTAGTTTAGTAATTCAAATAGGGCCTGGCATGGCCTAGCGGGTTAAGGCGTGCGCTTCGTAATTTGAGGGTCGCGGGTTCGCGCCCGAGTTGTGCCAAACATGCTCGCCCTCCCAGCCGTGAGGGCGTTATAATGTTACCGTCAATCCCACTATTCGTTGGTAAAAGAATAGCCCAAGAGTTGGCGATGGGTGGTGATGACTAGCTGCCTTCTCTCTAGTCTTCCACTGCTAAATTAGGGACGGCTAGCACAGATAACCTGCGAGTAGCTTTGTGCGAAATTCAAAAAAAAAAAAAAAAAATAATATAAAATAATTATGTAATTACTGAAACAAAGAAAGAAACACACATATCTTGAGAAGTTTACTTCAAGTTATATTCTTTATTTTAGGAAGCTTTATTGAGAAGTGACGTGATTATATAACATTTCATCAAATCCATGTTTTCTTTGACCTTCTTTGTTATGTTTAAAAATCGATGAAACTATTTCTATACTGTGAGATTACCAAAAAAAAAAAAAAAAAGACAACCAAAACACACACCTCTATCTCATCAACGATGAAAACAGATAAACATTAAACAATTAAATATTTAAAGTAAAAATTACAACAATATCCTGGCGGCCAACTTGTCATACAATTTGTATGTCATTCTTTGTAACAACAGAATATTATTGAATGTTCCGTTTAATTAATTAATTTGTTACAAGCAAATAGGCCCGACATGGCCAGATGGTTGAAGCACCTGACTCGTAATTCGCGGATTCGAATCCTCGTGATACCATACATGCTCGCCCTTTCATCTGTGAGGGCGTTATAACGATACAGTCAATCCCACTATTCGTTGGCAAAAGAGTAGCCCAAGAGTTGGCGGTGGGTGGTGATGACTACCTGCCTCCTTCCCTCTGGCTTTGCACTGCTAAATTAGGGACGGCTAGCGCAGATAACCCTCGTGTAGCTTTGCGCAAAATTCAAACCAAACATTATTTAATTTTAAGTTCAATACGACAGTTTGTCACAAACAAAATATTCAGTTTTAAGCATGTTTCGTCGGTATATCACAAAATTACACTTTTTCACAGTGGAGCTGAAATGTAGTTTAAACCATTAAAACATTAACTTAAAGATTAAATAAGAAAATAATTACAACTAAATGAAAGTAGAATATTGTCGAAATCTGTCTAATTAACTAACCCATTTCTCTATCTTCCGTTTGCAAGTTAGATATACTCTGACCATCAAATATCGAAGATGTCTACCACCATAATTTTATATGGGACAATAAATCTGACAATATGATATTTTGGTGTGTGTGTGTGGGGGGGGGGGTGAGACGAAGGTGGTCTGCAATGTCCATTTTTTCTTAATTTATTGGGCCACTCGAGCGAATTGGCCGTCGTGCACGTCTCGTCTTCGGACCGCCTATCGTTATGGCGGGATTCTGAGCGCACATTGACAGCAAGATGCACGAGACTCGGACGTCAGAAGTCGGTCAAGCGCGCGGACACGCCGACTCGTGAGCTGCTAATCCATCATTGTTACGATAATAGAATTTCCCGTTAGGAACGAGTACTTGCTTTTATAACTCGGTTAATCTAATTTGTTCCCGATTCAGATCTAATTTACTCCCTGTCGGAGATTGTGCATTTCATTAGGGAAGATTTGAAGTTTCCCTTCGGGTCAGTTAGGTCAAGAACGTCAAAACTAGGCATGCGCAAAGTGTAACTATTCATTTAGAAGCAAAACTTCCAGCCGCCATAAAACTGAACGCAGTCCGTCAGCGCCTCCGCGTCTCCATTGAAACGGAAATCAAATGTATTATGTAATAGCAGTATAAATAAACTCCTATCATTTGAAATCGACTTCAGTCCTTCCCTGACGAGATGACACTTCAGATGATGTACGGTCACTTTAAACTTCGAAAAATGGTATTGTTAGCCAGCGAATATAAACTTATATATATATTTAAAGCTGAGCAGCAATCTCCAGAGCTAAGGTTTGGGTTTCGTTTCGTAAACTGATCACAGTGCAGGTTGTGCTCAAACAAACCAAATTAATTTGCTCAGCTATTCACTGACTTGATAATCTTATTTTAAGCTCTTCTGAAGCATCTTTGTTCAAACTTGCATGACGTAATAAATGGAGCTATATGTATTTACGTTTTGACTAGTGCAATTGGTGTTCTGTTGGTTTCAGGTGTCACGTAAAATAATTTCAAAATGTGTGTTTTATTTGGTAGAGGTATGTGTTGCATTTGGCACAGGTGCATTTTATGTCTGGTACAATTACCTGCTTTCTGAGGTACAGATATGTATTTTTATCTGGTACAAGTGTGTGTTTTCCGTCTGGTACAAATGAATGTTTTGTCTGATACAGATGCATGTCACGCCAGGAATGGATACATGTTACATCTGGTACAGATACAAATTGTGTATGGTACAGATACATGTTGTGTATGGTACAGATACAAGTTATGCATGTTACACATACAAGTTATGTATAGCACAGATATATGTTACGTGTAGTACACATACAAGTTTTGTATGGTACATATTAATTTGATTTAATTTTTTAAATTTTGCACAAAGCTACACGAGGGCTATCTGCGCTAGCCGCCCCTAATTTATCAGTATAAGACTAGAGGGAAGGCAGCTAGTCATCACCACCCACCGCCAACTCTTGGGCTACTCTTTTACCAACGAATAGTGGGATTGACCGTCACATTATAACGCCCCCACGGCTGAAAGGGCGAACATGTTTGGTGCAACGGTGATTCGAACCCGTGACACTCAGATTACGAGTCGAACGCCTTAACCCACTTGGCCATGCCGGACCTGTATGTTACACATACAAGTTATGTATGATAACCAAAAGGAAATATGAAAATAACAAAAACGATTCAGATCGTAAGTCTGTTAATTAAAGATTGTTAATTAATGTTTGTTAATTAACGTCTGTTAACTGAACCACCAAGAAAATGAAAGACCAGAAACAAAGTCAATTTGTAATGCTCTATGTGTATACTAAAGGTCATCATATGTGATGAGCTCATAGATAAATAGATAAAATAATTATTGTAATTGTGAATACAAAACATTAGTTAACTGAACGTAAAGAAAAAAACCCCAAAACAGCGAAATAAAGAGCATTTTACCCAAACAATAAATAATCACTAATAATGAAAGAGAATGTTATTGTTATATTAACAGCTGTGTGGCTAACTGTAGCGGAAAGCGGGACTTTATAGAAACGTTTCTTGTTTCAGAAATTCATGTTTATATATTGTACCCGTACATCTAAAACAAATCGTGGGTTGTCTAACACGTGTATACTCTTTAAAGGCCAGTTTCAACCACGTGGACCCGGTCTGGCCGGTTAAGGTGCTTGGATCGTAATCCGAGGGTCGCGTGTTCGCGCCCGCGTCGCGCTAAACATGCTCGCCCTCCCAGCCGTGGGGGCGTATAATGTAACGGTCAATCCCACTATTCGTTGGTAAAAGAGTAGCCCAAGAGTTGGCGGTGGGTGGTGACGAGTAGCTGTCTTCCCTCTAGTCTTACACTGCTAAATTAGGGACGGCTAGCGCAGATAGCCCTCGTGTAGCTTTGCGCGAAATTCAAAAACAAACAATTCCACCACGTGCAAAAGTTTTGAACTTCGTACGAGCTACGTGGGTTTAAAACTTTATCGTATCATATATTCCAAACGAATTCTTAATCCTAATAATGTGCTACACAATATATTTCGTGTTAAAAACACGTGGAAAGTTATGGGGTTAAACTTTGTGAAATACGCTGACTGCTTAGGATCTAGTAGTGTTTACTGCTATGTAGTTAATAAACGGGGTAAATCAAAACGATTTAATAAGAATATTAAACACAGAATTTTTTAAACAAGGATGAAAAGTATTCACAGTTGTATTCAATGTATAACCTCAGTGAGAACCATCTTTATGTGTACAATGTACTAACGGCTGAGTTTGTTTTCATCATGTATACGAGGTACTAGGGGCTGAATTAGCTTTCTTTATGTAAACATAGTACCAGGGGCTTGATTTATTTTACTTATGTGAACAACCTTACGCTCTGGTTGTTTTGTACTGTCCCTTTTAAGTGGGGTCCACCTTATGTTACAACTAACATGTTTATATACACATATCTTTCTTCAAGCTCCAAACGTCGCCATTTGCTTATTGCAATGAGATTTTGCACGTTAATAACGAGGAACTGTAATATCATACATTTTCTAACTTTATATAGCGATAAGGAAATCATCAAAGTGTCCACATCGCTACTTGTGGTCCAGCATGTTGTTAATAATTGCCTTGTCCTTTTTTATTTCTTTATTCGTTCTCAGTGGTCGATCACTCGCATATTTTTTAATCTGTAAATGTGTTTCACATCGTATGTCATAGCTAAAAGGGTTGGCACTGGAATATCCATTGCTGGTCGACTGATGCTGTCACTGATCACTAGACAGAAATAAACAGAGTTTGCTTTCTAGATTTGAGCACACTTTCTTACCTCAGTTCTCTACTAGCACACTTTCTTACCTTAGTTTTCTAGTAGCACACTTTCTTACCTTAGTTCTCTACAAGCACACTTTCTTACCTTAGTTCTCTACTAGCGCTCTTTCTTACCTTAGTTCTCTACTAGCACACTTTCTTACCTTAGTTCTCTACAAGCACACTTTCTTACCTTAGTTCTCTACAAGCACACTTTCTTACCTTAGTTTTCTAGTAGCACACTTTCTTACCTTAGTCCTCTACTAGCGCACTTTCTTACCTTAGTTCTCTACTAGCGGATCGACAAGAAGAACCAACCTTTCCTTCATGTTTAGTTTGGCGGCAATTGATTTCGAGTGAGAGAAAACTTAGAGACTAAATACAATCGGTTAGAGGAAGGACTGTCCAACCGTGTGCTGATCTATCCTTTTGCTCGTAAAATAAAAGTTATGTTAATCTGTGATGAAACTAACGATTTTGGAGGTTTGTGTTAGTATCTGGTCAGGAACTAATGTGGATGAGTTATCTCCAGCGGGAAGACAGACCGTCTCCCAAACATATGCTGATATTGTTTTATTGTGAACAGGTAACTCTTCGTTACGTATATGTAAAATGGCCCTTTTGCACTATTATCACAGACACGCCAAATATACCGCGTAAAGTGATGCCCTTGGTTTCCTTTGTGATACTCTCTGGCACATAGATTTTCCAAACACATATCTTGAGATAAAGAGTCTCTGGGTCATTTACATATATATAAACAAGATTTACCTATCCAGAATAAAACAATATCATCATATGTTTGGGAGACGGTCTGTCTCCTCGGTGGAGATAACTCATCCACATTAGTTCCTGACCAGATACTAACACTAGTCCGTCCAAAGAATTATAGATACATATCTGTTAAGCCTAAAGCTGTTGTTGAATTCTCGTATTTTCATTTACCTGGTAATTGAAGAAGTGAATGAACGTGTCTCCTGGAATTAAAACCACCAAATCAATTATATGATAGGAGAGGAATAATACAGTATATTATACATCATGGCGGAATTGACTCGAAACGGCGCGCGCTTAATGTTACCCCAGAGACGTGGATGACTCTGTAATGAACTAATTACAAAGACGGCACGAACTGCGCCTTTTTGGCGCGTACACGACACTCTACGTGGAAGGGAGTAGCAGCAGAGGTTTCGCGCCATTTCATCATTTCATAACTTAACGCCTGTGCTCGCATGTGAATCTTTAGTTTACCAGTTAGTAGAAGATTTGTCTCCCAGAGGCTGGACTCACTGGGCTGCTGGGAAAGAAACTAGGATCTGAAACAGTCGCCACTGAACTGAAATTCACTTTCATTAGGTGTATTACATCAAACATTATCATGAGTAACTATCTTGACGGCCATAGAACAATTTAAAATATTAGAACGGGTGAGTTCAGACAGTGACCTAATCCGCCTCCCAATCTCTTTAATTGCAGTCTAAGATTTCGAGTTCTTTGGCGGTCTTATTTAGTGAGAGCAGGTACCTCAAGCGAAAGTTTTGTATTTTCATCGGACGCAATCAACAGTGACCGTAGTGCTAACGGTTTAGACCTTTCGCAAAATGGAGCGAATTAGTAAGTTGTTGTTTTCGTCTAAAAAATTAAACTGATTATGTTTCAGAAGCAATACCGATTTGTTTTGTTTTTCGAAATTTGAAATTTCACTCTCGTGTTCGAGAGTAAAGTACCACTCAATAAAACATAACTGTTGTGGTAGAGTCATTAAATACATCAACCAGGTGTTTTCTCCTTCAGTAAAGTGATGGGATGGTGACATCATTGTTGTTTATGGGTTAGTTGAGTACCTATATATCTACTTTGAGGACAATGATCCGTGGTGTTAACCTTCAGGAACTAAAGTGGACATTACATAACCTCCAACCCAAAACTCTATCTGCATTCTTGATGTTAACCTTCAGGAACTAAAGTGTACATTACATAATCTATAACCCAAAACTCTGTCTGTATTCTTGATGCTAACCTTCAGGAACTAAAGTGTACATTACATAATCTCTAACCCAAAACTCTGTCTGTATTCTTGATGCTAACCTTCAGGAACTAAAGTGTACATTACATAATCTCTAACCCAAAACTCTGTCTGCATTCTTGATGTTAACTTTCAAGAACTAAAATGTACATTAAATAATCTCTAACCTAGAAGTATCTGTATTTGTGGTGTTAACCTTCGGGAACTAAAGTATACCTTGCATAAAACCTCTAACCCAGAACTCCATCCTGATTACGCGTATAAACTATCTTGAAGTCATGAATTAGTGAGATTAATAATCTAATATTAGTATGTTATATAGTCCCTGTCAATAAGACTCAACCTTTTCAACATGTGAGTTCTTTCTTACCGTCATGGATATTGTTAATTTTGTTCAAAAATAAGTAGAGTATTTCGAGCTCTACTGGTTGGAATGTAGCTCTGATGTCAAGTTGGGTGTTAGACTATCTTCAACGTCCTTTACGGAAAAGGTTTGATTTTAGTTCTGCTAGTGATGAACCCACCACCTTCATAAACACCCTAATATACATTACATGGCCAAAAGTATGTGGACACCCCTTCTAATTAGTGGGTTCGGCTACTTCACTCACACCCATTCCTAACAGGTACATAAAATCAAGTATACAGCCATTCAATCCCCATAGACAAATATAGGCAGCAGTATGGGTCGTACTGAAAAGCTTAGTGACTTTCAACGTGGCATTGTCATAGGATGCCACCTTTCCAACAAGCCAGTTCGTCAAATTTCTGCCCTGCTAGAGCTGCTCCGGTCAACTGCAAATGCTGTTACTGGGAAGTGGAAACCTCTAGGAACAACAACAGCTCAGCCACGAAGCGGTAGACCACACAAGCTCACAAAACGGAACCGTCGAATGCTGAAACGCGTAGCTTGTAAAAACTATCTGTACACAGTTGCAACACTCACTACCGAGATCTAAACTGCCTTTGGGAGCAACGTCAGCACAAGAACTCTTCTTCGGGAGCTTTATGAAATGTGTTTCTCAGCAGCTGAACACAAGCCTAAGATCACCATGCACAATGTCAAGAGTCAGCTGGAGTGATGTAAAGCACACCGCCATTGGACTCTGGAGAAGTGGAAACGCGTTCTCTGGAGTGATGAATCACGTCGAGTAGCTTTGTGCGAAATTCAAAACAAACAAACAATTGTGGCTGAATAGGAGCAAACCACCACAGCCATGTTCCTAAATCGAGTGAAAACCCTTCCCAGAAGAGTGGAGACTGTTATAGCAGCAAAGGGGTGACCAACTCCATATTAATGCCCATGGTTTTAGAATGAGATGCTCAACAAGCACAAATGGGTGTGATGGTCCAGTGTCCACATACTTTTGGTCATGCAGTGTGTTGTTGACTACACAGATTCTAGTTTATTTTGTATTTGTTTCTTTCTGCGAAACATAAAGCCATCCACCAAAAAAAGTGACTGATTTTCATTTTGTTATGTAAGATTACTTTCCTCGAATATTACGAAATCAATAGCAGTGCAACATGTTATTCCGTATTATCCAATCAGAAGCTGTGTAACTTTAAAACAGATACAACGTTTCGATTACTGATGCAGTCATTACAAAGTACACGTTTTTACAGTAAAGAATATTCAGTATCGAAATCAACATTCAAAATAAAAAATGTGCTTAAACACTTGGTAATGATCGTACCTGTGATCGAAACTTTGCACGTGTTCTTAAGTACTGGAAAAGCTGTAAATTGTGTAATAAAATACATTTTATTAGTAAGTAAAGTCAAAAGAAAACTTTGTAACGCACATGTAAGACCGTACTGAACGCTTCAAAGTTTCATAACCTGTATTAGAAGATTAAGTAATATGTATTATTGTGTGAAGTGAATTAGGCCTAATATTTGGATACATCTGGAATGGGCTGTGAAGAAACTTCGTTATGAACGTACAACATTTGGAGTAGCTTATCTCGTCATCAGTTTTTTGGTCATGAGATCTTAACCCTAAATTGTAACAAATTTATTCTGCTTGGAAATATTAAGAGTTCATTGTGAAGTGATACTTCAATGCAGTATCAAATGTTTAGGAAAGACACTTCTATTGTTTTTATTACCTGACAAAAAGTAAGAAAAGCACACGTTCACAAGGTACTCTGGTTACGTATATAATGTACCATCCTCTTAACATAACAAACCTAACGAAGCTATTCTGTTAGTAAAATTGAGGTAAAATATTTTACTGGTATTTACATGTTTAGAGACAATCTTTACAGATACGTTAGGTTCACAAGACATTTTTAGCCGTGATAATTTGCTATAGCACGTACTACAGTATAATATGCAGTACCTATTGACCATATAATTCTTTCATTCGAAAGTTAATGTTAGCTTGAACACTAGGAGATTCATGTGTGCCACAACATTACTCTTTTTAATACGAAGATAGATTTGTTGTTAATCCAAATCTTGGATAAAATAACTTTTTGAACATAGCAGACGATGTGCTATAAAGACTTTGCTTTTACTTTGGAACACAATCCATTACTGTAAATTGAGAATGTAAGGAATCCGTTAACTGTGCTCACACATTATAAACCATGAAGTAAAATTACTTCAAACACTTTAATATAAAAAAAATCAACTATTTCAACACCTATTACAACAGTTTGTTAAGCACTAATAAAATCGCAATTTCTCTATAAAAATTGAAGTTGCATTCACAACTTCTGATTGGTTCATAATACGTGCGTCTAATCTTTCACAAGTCGAAGTATAAATGAAAATTTGAAATAGAGAAAATGTTTCTTTATGAAATTAAGATTAACACAAAAATGGGTGGTATTTCTCAATTCAGGTCAACACACTTTGGTTGAAACAAAATGTCAAAGAGAGTGAAAAAAAACTATAAAAAATCATACAGGTAATTATAAAATTTCTTAACCCTAACTTGTATTTTTTGTTAACATTTTATTAATTAACTTCAGAACTATTTGAAAATATTTAAACATATTAACTAAAACAAAAAGAAAGCTAAAGAATTTTGCCCCAAAGTTGTTTAATTTAACCAGTCAAACTAATTCAGAGTATCCGCCACCAATCATACCTCGACTAAACGAAGATTTTTTAAAAGTGACGCCGTAACGTACACAAATTTAGTATAGGCGTGTTTTATTTTCGCGATGCTTTATTCAACTAACCAATCAAACTAATCCGTAGTATCCACCAGCTATACTAAATCGGTCACATTCATACACTGTGATCTCTAAAAACGGAAGTGACGTCTGAAGACGTATTTAATGTTCCCCGCGCTTAGCTTGTGACGTCGTCGCTGTAATTTATTTTCATTGTTTGTAACTGACTCTTCCTTTCTAACAAAACACTTCGTGAATAATATATATATATATATATATATAATTCACTTTATGTTATAGCGACAAATTTTATTTTTGTTTTGATATAATTTTACACACACATATTTTAAAATTTTGACCCAAATATACGTACCCACCCTGGTATCAAACATTTATTTTCTCTGTATTAAAGATACATCATTTTAAATGTTCTGCTGAAACGTAATGAAGAACAGGGGTAAATTTAAATAAGCTAGTGTAAGAATAAAATAACATCTCTCAAACTCTCAAATACAATTTCTTGTCCACCGCTGGAAGAGCGGTAAGTCTTCGAACTTACAACACTAAAATCAGGGATTCGATTTCTCTGATGGACTCAGAAGATATCCCCAGGTGGCTTTTCTATAAGAAAACACACACCATTTGTAATCTTGAAAAGATACTAAAGGGAAAATCAAGACGAAGGTACTAAACTACTATAGTTTATTATACTTATAAGAAGAAACAGTTCTATGATTATTATCATTTAAATTTAAAACACACGCATACACTTTTTAGCTTAGTGTCTCCATCTATCGCTTGATAAGTATAAATACAAAAGAAACGATACAGAAATGCTGCCTTACGGTCGGTTATTTGTGCTAATAATTACTAATTATCGTATTCGTACCTCATTGAAAAAGAAAAATAGAATAAAAGTTAACATTTTATAACAAATAATTTTTTATGGATAGGACTGCATTTGAAAGGTGTTAAAGATGTGTTCTTTAGTCACACGTAACTAAGTCATTATATCAAAATCATTCAATGCACAGAGCTCAATATTTTAATGAACTTTACAAATATAAACTGTGATGTTTTTATATATATTAAAAGTGACACCGCTTATTGAAAATAATAGTAGATTTTAAGAGCTCCAGGTTTCATTAATGCATTCAAAAAACAAATCAATGATATAATCAAACACTCAGGCGCGGCATGGCCAGGTGGTTAAAGCACTCCACTCGTAATCCGAGGGTCACGGGTTCGAATCCCCGTAGCACCAAACATGCTCGCCCTTTCAGCCGTAGGGGCATTATTATGTGACGGTCAATCCCACTATTCGTTGATAACAGAGTAGCCCAAGAGTTGGCAGTGGGTGGTGATGACTTGCCTTCCCTCTAGTCTTACACTGCTATGTCAGGGACGGCTAGCGCAGATAGCCCTTGTGTAGCTTTGCGCGAAATTCAAAACAAATCAAACCTTCGCGTACCCTAGCGAAAGTCGTGTTTTGTTGTAAGGAAAGTACTTTATTTAAAAATGTGTTCTGCTATAAATAGCCCTGTCGTGACACAGCGCTATGTCTGCGGACTTAGAACACTAGAAACGGGGTTTCGATACTTGCCGTGGGCAGAGCACGGATAGCCCTTATGAAGCTTTGTGCTTAATATCAGTGGAATAAACAAACTGTTATAAATATGTTTTTTGCACACACACCACAATTGGTTTTCTATTTGTCTGAGCCTCGAGTACTCAAAGTGTGAAATACTTTGTGGGTTTTTGTTTGTGGTACCACTCACGCTATGTTCATTCTGATAAGGTTTAACATAGATTATAATTATGTAATAAATGTTTTAATATATACGAACCAAATCAAAAGAATCAAACCAAAAAGAATAAAACTAAACAAATATTTTCAGGTTATAGTACGATACATAAACTAGCCCGGCATGGCCAGGTGGGTTAAAGCAATCGACTCGTAATCTGAGGGTCGCGGGTTCTAATCCCCGTCACACCAAAGATGCTCGCCCTTTCAGCCGTGAGGGTACTAAAATGTGACTGTGAATCCCACTATTCGTTGGTAAAAGAGTAGCCCCAGAGTCGGCGGTGAGTGGTGATGACTAGCTACCTTCCCTTTAGTCTTACACTGCTAAATTAGGGACGGCTAGCGCAGATAGCCCTCGTGTAGCTTTGCGCAAAATTAAAAAAAAAAAACAAATAAACAAATATACTTTAACCTTGGTCAATGCTTGGACACGAGAATCAGGGATATCCAGAATCAGTTTATAATACAATGTATTAATCTTGTTGAAAACCGTGGGCACCGGTAACGTCAGCAGTGCAGACAGGAGTACCATGATATATGTAACGTCTAGGGTTGTCAGTAGTGCAGACAGGAGTACCATGATATATTCATGAGTCGTTCTCCTCTCCCATGCGATACATCGAAGTATGAATTCCTACAACCTGAACACTACATTTGTGGTCCGATATGTACCTTATCACAATGTTTCTCGCCAAGAGGACGAGGCCCATGTCAGGGCGATTGACAGATTAATGGTAGCTAATTTGGCTTTCGTCGTCTCCAGTAATCACTATCGGCCGTTGACATCTGACAAGTGCTAAGCCTAACACGTTATCACGTCTGAATTATATTTGCAGTACAGGATACGAGCCCCTTCCTCCCCTATTTTTTTTCTCCATTCTTTCGATGCTTTGTCTCCTTCATTGTTGTCTCTGAACGGGGATATTTTTATTGTCGTAGTGAGCGTACATACACCGTAAATAATAAATAAAGCTCGTTACATGGAAAACATCAATTCACTCTTGCGGATAGACGTCTGTAACTGTAACCAGCAACTTGAATTATTTTAACCTAATTAAATTATACATGTCCAGTTTCTAATGTGCAACTGCAGAAACAACTATTCTTTCGCTCTTATTACTCCCTACGAAACTTATGCCTATACATTTAGCCGTATTTTTGATAAGAGATTTAAACGCGCCACAACGACAGAGAAGTGTATTAATAAATTTAATGAAACTCCTTGGCCGATTGCAACAAGCTAAGCCTAAAAGTTAACGTGCGATGATAGTTACAAAATTGTTTACCAGACATTTTCAAGAAGCTCGCATCCGGTGGAACGGCAAAAGTTTTACTGATTTTCAACGCCAAAATCCTGTGTTAGGTTACTGCTGTAGCCAGGAAGGTATCCCAGTTGGTTGTGATATAAAATAAATTCATTATATTTTAGAAAAACAATCACAGTAACGTATGCCTTATAGGCTATTGTGTAAAATAAAGGAAAGGTATGCCGTCTACTTATTTATACGAAAAATGTCTTGTTTTAATTTATAAATAATATATTTATCTGTTAATGTGATTAAATCTTTGAGACTAGCAACAAAATGTTGAATATTACACGACAATTAATATATTTCATATGTGGAAAATTATTTAAACATATAGATACTTTCGATTGTTATAATTATTAGTTTAATACGTTTTGTGATACGTCACTAAACTTGTGATAAATTCTACCAGTGATGTCATCATTAAATCTTCTGTCAATGACAACATGTTTCAAGAAATTCATTTCTAATACTGTGTCTTAGAAAGTATATAAAGCTCTGGGTACACACATGATGAAAGAAGACATTATTTTGATCATGGTACTGCAGGTGTCTTGTGTATAGACATAGCAACGACATAAATTGAAGTAATCATTATACTATCTCCTCTTTTAATTCAAAGATTGAAAATCACTTCTATGGCAGATTGTGTTACAGTATTTAAAGAATTCGCTTATAAAAATCTGTTAACGTGTCGTCAAATTCAACCATATAATGGTTTCAGGAAAACAATTTACAGTTCAAAAGAACTTTCTTTTTTAACCAGGCTGTTTCATTTTTCTATAATTTCACATTGTTTTTAACCAGGCTGTTTCGTTTATCTATAACTTCACATTGTTTTTAACCAGGCTGTTTCGTTTATCTATAACTTCACATTGTTTTTAACCAGGCTGTTTCATTTTTCTATAACTTCACATTGTTTTTAACCAGGCTGTTTCATTTTTCTATAACTTCACATTGTTTTTAACCAGGCTGTTTCATTTTTCTATAATTTCACATTGTTTTTAACCAGGCTGTTTCATTTTTCTATAATTTCACATTGTTTTTAACCCTGAATGTTGATTCCTTAACGAACTCCTGCGTCCAAACGATTCCAAACTAATTTGGTGGATTTGTAGCTAATTTTAAATTCAACTGATATAACTTTGCTTGAAAAAAGCATTTTGTTTATTTGTGGCTTTTCAGACGTTTAAAATAAGTTTGTTGTATGATATATATATATATGTCTGATTCTTCTACCTTTCAAATTGCATTTTATCTTTGTATCAATAGGAATAATTTCATGATAGAAATAGTTTATTATAAATACCAGCTCTAAGAATTTCTTGAACGTTGGCTCAACACTTCGATGTCTTCACTCATTAACATACAATCGGTTTCCAGTGTTGGCCCTTTCCAACCACTGGGCAACATTCTTATGTTAGTCTGTTCTTTCCAACTTCTGAGTAACAGTTCAACGACGGTTCTTTACAACCTCTTTGGTCACATCAGTTATAAGATGATGTTTCTAGTAACTGATTTACAAATATATATTCACCAAAGTGACTGACTAATATATCCATTAAAATGATCGATTGATATATATTTAGCAGCAGAATACAATCTTAACAAACCTCTGAAGTTGATGGCCCTAGAGTTTTCAGAGTTGATTCTGTTG
The DNA here is from genome assembly GCF_004210375.1 of Tachypleus tridentatus. Lineage (NCBI taxonomy): Eukaryota > Metazoa > Arthropoda > Merostomata > Xiphosura > Limulidae > Tachypleus > Tachypleus tridentatus. The sequence goes on from NC_134833.1 coordinate 146,485,476, forward strand.
TCGTCAAGACGTTTAACATCACTCCAGCTAACCACTGTGGTTTGTTTATTGATAGCCTAGAAATTAAAATAAAATTGCTTAAAGTATTTACTGAACAATTGTTTAAGAAAACGTTAACATTTACACATGTCAAACAAGAGGTCGCGCCACCTGTAGTCTCAATAACAGTCATCTTGCACCATATATGTCTACAGACCTTTCAGTTCTCGTTCTTATAAAGAAGTGTTAACATGAGAGATGAATATCTTGAAATATGTTGCTACCCACAAAAGATTTAATGATGACGTCATTGATATAATTTATGATAAATTGTATAATTAATTAAAATTTGCTGGTGTATTAAACTTATAGTTACTAAAACTGAGAGAAATTAAACTTCAAACTATTATCCCATATATATGAACTGCTTTAAAGATATATGTGTATTAATTTGTTGTGTAAAATTTTAAAACTTATTTATTTTTCTGCTAGTTTTAATGGTAAACTCACATTAAAGGATAAGTTTGCTGAACATTTGGTTTGTTTTCAATTTCGCGCAAAGCTACAAGAGGACTATTTGCGCTAGCCGTCCCTAATTTAGCAGTGTAAGACCCGAGGGAGAGCAGGTAGTAGTCACCATCCACTGCCAACTGTTGGGCTACTTTTTATCAACTAATAGTGGGATTGACCGTAACATTATAACGCCCCCACGATTGAAAGGAATTGCATGTTTGGTGTGACATGGATTCAAACCCCCGAATTACGAGTCGAATTTTTAACCACTTGACTATGCCGGGCCTTGCTGAACGTAAGAAGAACAGTGAATTTTGATACAGTGTTAAAGTGATCAAATAGTCTAATAACAAATACAAACTAAATATAATAATCACGATAAATATTTTATAAATAGAGATGTGGGTCCAATGACAACAAAAATGTATTTTTGGAAATCTATATTAAAAAAAAAAGATTGATAGGTGTTAGCATCATTTGCGATAATGAATTGGTAAATTTTTATTCTGTTTTCTGCCAAAATATTGGAAACGGATATATTTTATACAAAAGGAGGATTGGCGATTGTCTCGCAATCTGCGCATCGCGGGTTCAAATCCCCTTCTCACTAAATCTTCTTACCATTTCATGAGGGAGAGGGTCGTTATAATGTTACAGTCAATCCCACTATTCGTTAGTAAAAGAGTAGACCAAGAGTTGGCGGTGGGTGATAATGACTAGCTGCCTTTCCTTTAGTCTCTCATAAAAGGATCACTTAGTGTTCTATGATATCTAGGGCCCGGCATGGCCAGGTGGTTAAGGCACTCGACTTCAATTTCGCTCAAAGCTACCCGCGTTAGCCGTCCCTAATTTCGCAGTGTAAGACTAGACGGAAGTCATCTGGTCATCGCCATGTCATTATGTTTAATATCAAGTGTAACGGGTAGATTTATTTATGTTTTTATTACGTTTTATGTCAAATGTCATGGGTAGAATAACTTATATGTTTTTATTAAGTGTAAAGTCAAGAGTCATGAGAAGAATTATTTATATATTTTTATTACAATTAATGTCAATATCATGGGTAAAATAACTTATATGTTTTTACTATGTTTAATATTAAGTGTCAAGGGTGGAATTACTCATATGTTTTTATTATGTTTAATATCAAGTGTCAAATGTAGAATTATCTATATATTTTATTATGTTTAATATCAAGTGTAATGGATGGAATTATCTATATATTTTATTATGTTTAATATCAAGTGTAATGGATGGAATTATCTATATATTTTATTATGTTTAATATCAAGTGTAATGGATGGAATTATCTATATATCTTATTATGTTTAATATCAAGTGTCAAAATATCAACTGATACCTTACAATCTTTAAGTAAGTTTATAATCGATATTTTGTGCCAGTGATTGACCTGATAATTTTTATATCTAATTTCCCGATGCCAGATGGGTAAATTGTTGGTAGAAGTGATTCAGTTGTGAATATGAACCAAGCTTTTAAAACTCACAGAGGTTTTACAGCGTTGATCAATAGTTGGGACAAACTCGACCTTCAAATGTTTAATGAAGTAGATATAATAGCCACGCCCCCTAGCCTCTCCCTTTTCTCCACATTTTCAGCAGTTGATTAAACTGAAATAGTTTAAGAGCTAATGGAAAAGGTTTCCCAAACACAGCTCGACAGGTTTCTAACTGAATTACGAAACCACATACAGAAAACTTTTCAGAAATTTTGTGCGAGCAATTAGCGCCTGCCACCTAACGCTTCTCCATCCGTAAAACCCGTTACTCGCGCATTGGTGGCGTTTTTATTTATTCGTTCACCCATCCGCGTTCTGGCGTCACGTCACGCTTACTTCTTCCGTTAAAGCAAGACTTCCTGTGTATTCTGCAGAAAACGAACTCTGTAAATATCCAGCAGGAGGCCTCATAACTCCCGCTGTGAGCCTATTACTAACGGAGCCTCGACGTTCGGAAACAAGTGCGAGTTCTCTTCATCTCAGGTAAAGAACATCACTTTACAACGGCAGTGCCTTATTATCCGACCAGGGCTGGGTCACAGCGAGTGGTCTCACCCTGCCCCGACTGTATAAATATTATCGTTACTCAAAACTCATTCCACAGAACTGACAACCGAACACTAGTGTTGATGGACACACAGTGCCCCCTGGCGACTGCTTTTGTCCCTAGGTACGGGTTAGTTTTAAAAGGCCATTGTTAGCTCATGGCATCTGTTTACTGAAAGAGGTAGCAAAGAGTTAAATTAACAGTAAAAAGGCCTAAATAAGCCTTGATATGTGAAAACGGAATATGACACGTATCGCAGTAAAACCTCCCTATGGAGATGGCAGGAAAAGGTTAACACAGATGTATAGTGGAGGAAACCCTTCTTTTTGATGGCGTGTTTCGCTTTTCAGGATGGACATCGACGACAATATTACTAACGCTTGCTAAAATCAAATAAAAAACAAATCTTATTTGCCTTTTGTATCTCGAGATAAGACGGTTTGCCATTCATCGACGTGTCACTAAAGTACAATGCACCTTTGACAAACACTTATATGGAAATAGGAAAGATACTTTAACAATATTAAAAATGTCATTTTCCGTGAAAACACCATACTAACATTCCTTCATTGTCAGGCGTTGTCTGTTTTAATGGCTGTTGACTTAGTGTTTGTCTAACCTGAAACTGGTAAAAATGTCGTTACAAGTACATTGGATATGCGTTTCGTTGCAAATAGCGGTTTTAAGCCCATCAAATGGATTTGGTTTTCGTTTGTTTTGAATTTCGCGCAAAGCTACACGAGGGCTATCTGCGCTAGCTGTCCCTAATTTAGCAGTGTAAGACCAGATGGAAAGCAGGTAGTCATTACCACCTACCGCCAACTCTTGGGCTACTCTTTTACTAACGAATAGTGGGATTGACCGTCACGTTATAACGCCCCCACGGCTGAAAGGGCGGGCATGTTTGGTGCAACAGGGATCCGAAACCGCGACCCCTAGGTTGCGAGTCGAGTGTCTTAACCACCTGGCCATGCCAGGCCTCATAAAATGGAATGGTCATAGGTATGCAAAATATGGAATTTTCTGTAAATATTTAATCCAATTGGCACGTGTTTGGTAACAAAGACACGAGACTCTCTGCAGATATCGTATTGGCGTACATCAAATCACGTGGTTTCTAGTATTCTGTACGTGAAATGTTATTTAAATATTAAATCAAGATGGAATGGTTTTAGGTATTATGAGTTTGTTTGAAGAAATTGTGTAAAAATTGCCTTGTGAGAGACGTTTCTAAGTTAATAACATAAAACAATTATTTGTGTAATAACCTTTCAGTTTCTGTTTAAAAATATGGTTTATCAACACACAATTTTCTGCAACAAATACTTTATGTTGTTTTTTCTCTCTATTACGTCGATTGAGAGTTTATAACGCTAAAATTTGGGGATGCGATCCATTCATTATGGACAATGAAGATAATCCTTTTTGGATGTTTTGAATACAAATTAGAGTTTCTGACCTTTTATTTGTTAACAAAATCAGTTTATAAAATATATTTTACAAATCCAAGAAAATATGTGTTTGGTTAAGTATAAACCGACTCATTAAATTACTGTCCCTCGCTGGTAGAGCGGTAAATCTATGGATTTACAACGCTAAAATCAGAGGCTCGATTCCCTTCGGTGGACTCAGCAAATAGCCAGATGTGGCTTTGCTATATGAAAATCACACATATTACATGTTCTCTCTATTACGTCGATTGAGGGTTTATAACGCTAAAATTTGGGGATGCGATCCATTCATTAGGGACAATAAAGATAATCCTTTTTGGATGTTTTGAATACAAATTAGAGTTTCTGACCTTTTATTTGTTAATAAAATCAGTTTACAAAATGTATTTTACAAATCCAAAAAAATATGTGTTTGGTTAAGTATAAACCGACTCATTAAAATACTGTCCCTCGCTGGTAGAGCGGTAAGTATATGGATTTACAACGCTAAAATCAGAGGCTCGATTCCCTTCGGTGGACTCAGCAAATAGCCAGATGTGGCTTTGCTATATGAAAATCACACATATTACATGTTCTCTCTATTACGTCGATTGAGGGTTTATAACGCTAAAATTTGGGGATGCGATCCATTCATTAGGGACAATAAAGATAATCCTTTTTGGATGTTTTGAATACAAATTAGAGTTTCTGACCTTTTATTTGTTAACAAAATCAGTTTACAAAATGTATTTTACAAATCCAAAAAAATATGTGTTGGTTAAGTATAAACCGACTCATTAAAATACTGTCCCTCGCTGGTAGAGCGGTAAGTATATGGATTTACAACGCTAAAATCAGAGGTTCGATTCCCTTCGGTGGACTCAGCAAATAGCCAGATGTGGCTTTGCTATATGAAAATTACACATATTACATGTTCTCTCTATTACGTCGATTGAGGGTTTATAACGCTAAAATTTGGGGATGCGATCCATTCATTAGGGACAATAAAGATAATCCTTTTTGGATGTTTTGAATACAAATTAGAGTTTCTGACCTTTTATTTGTTAACAAAATCAGTTTACAAAATGTATTTTACAAATCCAAAAAAATATGTGTTGGTTAAGTATAAACCGACTCATTAAATTACTGTCCCTCGCTGGTAGAGCAGTAAGTATATGGATTTACAACGCTAAAATCAGAGGCTCGATTCCCTTCGGTGGACTCAGCAAATAGCCAGATGTGGCTTTGGTATATGAAAAACACACATACCAGCCTCCCAGTAGCACAGCGGTATGTCTGCAGATTTACACCACTAAAAAACCGGGTTTCGATACCGTGGTGGGCAGAGCACAGATAGCCCATTGTGTAGCTTTGTGCTTATATTCCAAACAAACAAACGATTAAATTACTTTAAATTCTAAACCCTTACAGCAGATTCACAGCTTAGAATTTTTCTGCTTCGTATGATTGTTTTGAATAACATCCAGACCGTAGTCAGTGTATATTACGTGGGTGTGAGTATACAGTTCTAACTATATTATTAATACACTGTTTGCGTAAAAGTATATGGTTATAACTATACCATTAATACACTGTTTGCGAGTAAATACACTTCTAACTATATAATTAGGCTATTATTTCTTTGTTTTAAAAACAGTTTAAGTAAAGTTGGTATTAATTTACTGTTACCTTAAGACGTTATGTATTGTTGTGCAGATTTTCCATTTCAATCAGTGATGTCGAGAAACCCACTTGTTGAGAAATTTATATGTAAAAACGGCTCGTTTGGGTTGAGAAAATATTTTACATAGAAGAGCGAACAACGTTTCGACCTTCTTCGGTCATCGTCAGGTTCACAAAGAAAGAGGTAACTGACCGAAAGCTGACCACATGTTTGAAAGGGGTTGTGTAACTGAGTGTCGGAATGTAGAGGGCGGTGTTAGATGTTTGAATATATAATTTATTTATTTTATTATATTAATACAGGTATAAAGGCGTTCCTTTATATTGGTTTATTTTGAGTTTAAGTTGTTGAATAAGTAAGGCTTCTTTAAGTTCATTTAACGTACAGTTGAAATAAGGCGTGAAAATAATTTCCTTCCTAAATGGTAAAACATACAGGTAGAATTATTACAAACTCCATGTGTTTATTTGCCCGTGAAAACCAGTCAAATGGCACTAACAGTCCAAATCTGTTTGAACTCCTCCAAATAAGATAAACAGCTGAAACAAAAGAAGTGATGCTTCATAAAATGATGAAATGATTCATCATGATGAGGTATTGAAAGGATTATTCAACATGCACGTGCAAAAGTGATAAAAGAATTTTTGGCCTAACTTCTTACCCTGAAGACAGTAATTTCTGTGACAAAATGATTTTGTATTTTATCAATATTTATTTTAACAAAAAATCCTTTACCAACATTAATTCCATCACCTACATCCAAAATATTTAATAGTCCAGAAATTTCCTTGATATCCTTGTCCAAGATCAGTCCTAAAAATAAGTTGCTGACATGCTACTCCTGCAGGTTCCCACTAATTACTTTAAATTTATTCTTTTTTTGTGGTTTAAATACATTTATGAAATTAAGTCAGTGAATGTAGTACACCATAAAGTGGGAGTTTTAGTAAAGTTGTTAAAACTCTTCAGATATATGTTGTTCATGGTCACAAAATTTGTGATCTTAGTACTTGATAAAGGAAGTTTGTCCATATTATGATTTGTTTATTTACCTATAACTTTTGATAGTCACAAAGACTATGGTCCCTAAACTTCATAAAGGAAGTTTGTCCGTCTTATGTTGTTTCTACTTACCTATAGCTTTTGATTGTCACAAAGACTATGGTCCCTAAACTTCATAAAGGAAGTTTGTCCGTCTTATGTTGTTTCTATTTACCTATAGCTTTTGATAGTCACAAAGACTATGGTCCATAAACTTCATAAAGGAAGTTTGTCCGTGTTATGTTGTTTCTATTTACCTATAGCTTTTGATAGTCACAAAGACTATGGTCCCTAAACTTCATAAAGGAAGTTTGTCCGTCTTATGTTGTTTCTATTTACCTATAGCTTTTGATAGTCACAAAGACTATGGTCCCTAAACTTCATAAAGGAAGTTTGTCCGTCTTATGTTGTTTCTACTTACCTATAGCTTTTGATTGTCACAAAGACTATGGTCCCTAAACTTCATAAAGGAAGTTTGTCCGTCTTATGTTGTTTCTATTTACCTATAGCTTTTGATAGTCACAAAGACTATGGTCCCTAAACGTCATAAAGGAAGTTTGTCCGTCTTATGTTGTTTCTATTTACCTGTAGCTTTTGATAGTCACAAAGACTATGGTCCCTAAACTTCATAAAGGAAGTTTGTCCGTCTTATGTTGTTTCTATTTACCTATAGCTTTTGATAGTCACAAAGACTATGGTCCCTAAACTTCATAAAGGAAGTTTGTCCGTCTTATGTTGTTTCTATTTACCTATAGCTTTTGATAGTCACAAAGACTATGGTCCCTAATCTTCATAAAGGAAGTTTGTCCGTGTTATGTTGTTTCTATTTACCTATAACTTTTGATAGTCACAAAGACTATGGTCCCTAAACTTCATAAAGGAAGTTTGTCCGTCTTATGTTGTTTCTATTTACCTATAGCTTTTGATAGTCACAAAGACTATGGTCCCTAAACTTCATAAAGGAAGTTTGCCCGTCTTATGTTATTTCTATTTACCTATAGCTTTTGATAGTCACAAAGACTATGGTCCCTAATCTTCATAAAGGAAGTTTGTCCGTGTTATGTTGTTTCTATTTACCTATAACTTTTGATTGTCACAAAGACTATGGTCCCTAAACTTCATGAAGGAAGTTTGTCCGTCTTATGTTGTTTCTATTTACCTATAGCTTTTGATAGTCACAAAGACTATGGTCCCTAAACTTCATAAAGGAAGTTTGTCCGTCTTATGTTGTTTCTATTTACCTATAACTTTTGATAGTCACAAAGATTATGGTCCCTAAACTTCATAAAGGAAGTCTGTCCGTCTTATGTTGTTTCTATTTACCTATAGCATTTGATAGTCACAAAGACTATGGTCCCTAAACTTCATAAAGGAAGTTTGTCCGTCTTATGTTGTTTCTATTTACCTATAGCTTTTGATAGTCACAAAGACTATGGTCCCTAAACTTCATAAAGGAAGTTTGTCCGTCTTATGTTGTTTCTATTTACCTATAGCTTTTGATAGTCACAAAGACTATGGTCCCTAATCTTCATAAAGGAAGTTTGTCCGTGTTATGTTGTTTCTATTTACCTATAACTTTTGATAGTCACAAAGACTATGGTCCCTAAACTTCATAAAGGAAGTTTGTCCGTCTTATGTTGTTTCTATTTACCTATAGCTTTTGATAGTCACAAAGACTATGGTCCCTAAACTTCATAAAGGAAGTTTGTCCGTCTTATGTTGTTTCTATTTACCTATAGCTTTTGATAGTCACAAAGACTATGGTCCCTAATCTTCATAAAGGAAGTTTGTCCGTGTTATGTTGTTTCTATTTACCTATAACTTTTGATAGTCACAAAGACTATGGTCCCTAAACTTCATGAAGGAAGTTTGTCCGTCTTATGTTGTTTCTATTTACCTATAGCTTTTGATAGTCACAAAGACTATGGTCCCTAAACTTCATAAAGGAAGTTTGTCCGTCTTATGTTGTTTCTATTTACCTATAACTTTTGATAGTCACAAAGACTATGGTCCCTAAACTTCATAAAGGAAGTCTGTCCGTCTTATGTTGTTTCTATTTACCTATAGCTTTTGATAGTCACAAAGACTATGGTCCCTAAACTTCATAAAGGAAGTTTGTCCGTCTTATGTTGTTTCTATTTACCTATAGCTTTTGATAGTCACAAAGACTATGGTCCCTAAACTTCATAAAGGAAGTTTGTCCATGTTATGTTGAGTCTTATTTACATATAATTTTTGATTGTCACAAAGACTGTGGTCCTGTACTTTGTAAAGGAAGTTTACCGATGTTATGTTGCGTCGTATATACATATATATTTTATATATTTACACTGGTACATATAAGTATATACATCTACACGCCTACATACACTGCTGGTCAAATCTTAAGGCCAATGAACATAAAGAAAAAAATGCATTTTGCGTTGTTAGACTCAACCACTTATTTGAGTAGAGCTTAGAAAGATGAAAATAAGAAAAGAGAGAATATAAAAAAACCTTTTTTAGCATTTAATCGGGAAAATGTGAACACTATGAAATTAGACTGAATACTAGCTGGTCAAAAGTTTAAGACCATACCAAAAAGAAGTCCTAAACAGGGTAGGAAATGCCCAACAAGAGGTCTCAGTAGTGAGTTGCATGGCCATCATTGCGAATAACTGCAAACATTCGCTTTGGCATGGTCGATATAAGCGTTTGCAGAAAGCTGGCTGGAATGTTATTCCAAGTGGTAAAGATGGCTTCACGAATATCACGCATTGTTTAGAAGTGACGTCCATTTCTATAGACTTCCCTTAATATCCACCCCCAAACATTATCAATGGGGTTCAATTCGGGCGAACACGCTGGATGGTCCAAAAGAATCATGTTATTCGCCATAAAAAGTCCTTTGTCCTACAGGCATTGTAGATTGCATCATTATCTTGCTGAAAGATCCAGTTATTTCCACACAAGCGAGGACCTTCAGTCAATAAGGATGCTCTTTTCAACATGCCAATGTAGCCAGCTGCTGTGCTCCTGTATAACCCTAAGCTCCATTCAGTGATGTTGAGAAAACCCACTTGTAGAGAAATATATATGTAAAAACGGCTCGTTTGGGTTGAGAAAAGTTTTACGTGGAGGAGTGAACAACGTTTCGACCTTCATCGGTCATCGCTAGGTTCACCGCCAACTTTTGGGCGATTCCTTTACCAATGAATAATGGGATTGAGCGTCACATTTCCACGTTCCCATAAATAAAATGGATAGCATGTTTGGTGTGACGAGGATTCGAACCCGCGACTCTCGGATTACGCGTCGAGCGCTTTTACCACCTGGCCGTATCAGGTCTCCATCAGAAAAAAATGGGATATGACGACAGGTGTGATATAATATATATATCATCAGTGATATGAATTACACGTTTGATATAATATATATCATCAGTGATATGAATTACACGTTTGATATAATATATATCATCAGTGCTATGACGTACAGGTGTGATATATAATATGTATCATCAGTGATATGAAATATAGTCGTGACATAATATATCTCATCAGTGATATGAAGTGCAGATGTGATGTGATATATATCATGAATAATACCACGTACAAGTATAACAGATGAGGTATTATATGTATAGACTAATAGAATGACTTACAAAGAATCGCTTTGTTTTGAATTTAGCACGAGAGCTATCTCTTCCAGCTCTCTCTAGTTTAACAATGAAAGACTAGAGGAAGGGCAGTTAGTAAATATCTTGGGCTATTCTTTTATCAACAAATTGTGGGATTGACTGTTGCATTATAAAGCCCTTAAAGTGCTATCAAGTTCGGTGACGGGAATCGAAACTGCAACCTTTAGATTGAGAGGCAAATGTATTAACCAGGCCATGCCAGGCCTCTGATCAAGAAAATATAACATTTTATGTACGGCTTGTTTTGTGTTTGTTTAATTTCACTCAAAGCTACACGAGGACTATCTGCGCTAGTCGTTCTATATTTAGAAGTGAGAGACTACAGAGAAGGAAGTTAGTCAGCAACACCCACCACCAACTCTTGGGCTACTCATTAGCAACGTAAAGTGAGATTGACCATAACATTACATCCCTTCCACAGCTGAAAGGACAAGGATGTTGAGCGATGTGATTTGAATCCGCGAACTACGAGTTGCGAGTTGACTATGCTAACTGTCAGAGCATGCCAGAATCTAGTGTTGCCTCATTCTGATATACTGTGACACTGTGTCCTGGACACGGTAGACAATCATTCATGACACATAAATACGGTCACTATCTATCGCTTCTGGCTAAACGCAGTAGTTGTGTACCTCCTCCGTGATTGAATCAAATGTTCGTAGCCACTACTACGTACAGTGTCGAAGGAATGAAAGTATTGATGGTTTAGAAAAATCTTATTGAGTTTGTTTTAAATAAAACTGAATTACTCGTCTGTTTGTTTTTAAATGATTTAAAGCGATTTCATACATTTCAGTACAGTTGCATTATGTACGTGCTGTAAGGACCAGGCATGGACAACTGGTAACGAGTGTGTCCATGTAACTACTTATGTAAGTAAATGTTATAGTACTGTCTATTGAATGTTCATATAAATACTCATCTGTATAAATATAGTAGTACTGTCTGTTCTACGTCCATGTAACTACTTATCTAGGTAAACATTGTAGTAGTCTGTTGTATGTCCATGTAAATACTTACCAAAGTAAATATCATAGTACTGTCTCTTGTATGTCCACATATATATATATACTTATCTATATAAATAAACAGCACTGTCTGTTGTATGTCCATGTAAATACTTATCTATATAAATATAATAGTGCTGTCTGTTGTATGTCCATGTAACTACTAATCTATGTAAATATTATGGTACTGTCTGTTGTTATGTCCGTGTACCCACTTATCTATATAAATATAATAGTGCTATCTGTTGTTATGTCCGTGTACCCACTTATCTATATAAATATAATAGTACTATCTGTTGTATGTCCATGTACCCACTTATCTATATAAATATAATAGTGCTATCTGTTGTATGTCCATGTTACTAGTTATCTATATGAATATTATAACACTATGTGTTACATGTTCACGTAGCTACTTATCTACATAAATATAATAGTACCATGTTGTATGTCCATGTAACTACTTATCTATATGAATATTATAATACTATGTGTTATATGTTCACGTACCCACTTATCTATATAAATATAACAGTACCATGTTGTATGTCCATGTAACTGCTTATCTATATGAATATTATAATGCTATGTGTTATATGTTCACGTAGCTACTTATCTACATAAATATAATAGTACCATGTTGTATGTCCATGTAACTACGTATCTATATGAATATTATAATACTATGTGTTATATGTTCACGTAGCTACTTATCTACATAAATATAATAGTACCATGTTGTATGTCCATGTAACTACTTATCTATATGAATATTATAATACTATGTCTTATATGTTCACGTAGCTACTTATCTACATAAATATAATAGTACCATGTTGTATGTCCATGTAACTATTTCGCAGGTGTGGATGCATCTCAGCCAATTTATTAAGGAAGTTTATCAGCTATTTATTATGGAAGTTTATCAGTTATTTACTATAAAGTTTTTATCAGTTATTTATTATAGAGGTTTATTAGGGTTATGGGGAGGTACATAAAAATCTCTAGTTTTTCACTTCACTGTTCTTATGGGAGTGTTCGTGTTTTTTGTTATAAGTACTTCCCTAAATTTGTCAAGGGGTCTTTGGTCCATGCAGAAGTATGTACAAACTTGTGGTTTCACATTTTGTGTTTTGCAGTTGTTAGTGACGTTTTTGTTATCATAAAAAAGGGTGGGTGGTGGCTTTGTCGTTTTGTGGCACAAAGTAACTAAACTATCTGCGCCAAACATCCGGTACAAAGTTAAAAGTAAAGTAAAAGTGTTAAAATTGGGAAAAAGGTCAAACAAGACAAAGTTGAATTTTTGAATTAAAACTTAAACAGCTTGAAATCCAATTTTTGTATCTACAGCAGTAAGAGAGAAATTACAGTAATAGTAGTTTTAAAGGACATTCTGTAGCATAAGTTGAATGGTTATAACTCACCAGGATGACTAACAGATAAGTACAAACATCAGCGTTACAGTCATCTGAAGTTGTCCTTTCCAGTCCTGGTTTCGAGTTATGTGATGTACAGCCATTTCCTAATTTCATATCGAACTAGTTGTACTTCAAAAAGGAATCATAAAGGAGGCCCAATGTATAAATTAAGAAACTTAAATAGCATTAAAAAGATTGATGGTCTTTAAAAAACTAAAAATATTTCCAAGATGAACAGTGTCACCATCACCAGTGACACTGTCTAACATTATGGACAAACTTTGGGACAGAATATGGTGAAAATGGTGCCGTCATTGAGAGTCGTAACGATGGCAAGAAAGTAAAATGTGGCTTACAGTGACCTGAGTGTTACACAAACTACACACTGGTGCATCAGTTCCAAATAAAAGAAAACAATGAGTTAAAAAACTGTGATCAATGTGTAGTCTATTTAAAACAACTTCCTCTTTCCGATCCTTACGGAAGCAAGACGGCCAAAGTCCAATAGAGGGTTTCATTATGAAAAGCTTGTTTTCCTGTTGCTAACTCCAAGTCGACTGCCAACTGGCATGGAGCCGAGCCTTGAACACAGGACCATAGTCCATGCATGGGACAGGCACAGTAGTGATAGTGCCAAAGCAGATAGATTTAGCTGCAGTGTCGGCGAGCTTGTTCCCGCGAATACCAACATGGCCTGGTATCCAGAAGAACTGGATAAAAGTAGATGTTGAAGAAAAATTGGTCAGTTGGTTTCGAATATCAGCGAGAATAGGGTGTGAACTTACGTAAAGCAATTCCAGGGCTAAGAGAAAGCTAAGTGAATCGGTATACATAGTACAGTTCGTGTAGGGCTAAGCTTCTATGTGATCCAGGACAAGAGAAATGGCGTACAATTCAGCAGTGAACAAAACTGTAGAGGGGATTCTGTGTGCAACAATTGAATTACGGTAAACAATGGCAGAGCCCACAGAGTCATCTGATTTTAAACCATCTGTATAAATGGGAATTGAAGGATGGTTCGAAAGGTGTTCAACAAATAGAAGGTTATATCTCCAATCAGGAGTATCTGTCTTCTTCAGATGACTCAAAAAAAGGTCACATTTGGGGATAGTAATTAGGCATGGTGGGATGAGCTGAGCTGTTGATACCACTATGTCATCCAAAGACAGACCCAATTCATCCAACTGCACCTGGAGACGAAGGTTAAAAAGAACAGTGGCAGTCCGCCTGTTATGATAAATGTGGCCCACTGGGAAAACAGAACCCCATGTGGGATGCTGTGGTAAAGATCGAAGTTTTGAAGCATATATAAAAGATAGTTGCAAACGACGAAGGTTTAGGGAGAGTTTATGGGGCTCCACATGTAAACTCTGGACTGAATTGTACACTGATGGTGAACACAGTCTAATATTTTCAAGACTGAAGTCCTGGCAGAGCCATAGACCAGAGATCCGTAGTCTAGTTTTGATCAATAAATTTTTAACATGGAACATCGATCTGCCCTCCAAGAGATAGAAAAGAGGACACGGAGGATATTCGGTGCCCTTGTACACTTGACACGTAGCTGCTCAATGTGTGAAATAAAGGTCAACTTAGGGTCAGATGTAAGTCCCAAAAACTTTGCCTCAGAGATCACAAGAAGCGCAACTTCACCAATACGAAGTTCAGGATCAGAATGAATACCCCGTTGACGGCAAAAGTGCATGCAAGTATTTTTGGAGGGAGAAAGGTTGGAATAAATAAAGGTCAGTAAATGATTCAGGGCAGTCTGTAGCTGCCGTTCAATATACCTCATGTTGGACGTCTGACACAAGATGTGGAAGTTTTTGACAAAGAGACTGTTTGCAGTTGTAAGGGTAGTTGTCCATTGATGCCCTTAATCTTTATAATGAAAAGTGTGACACTCAAGACACAGCCCCGAGGGACTTCATGCCCTTATGGGAAAAAAATTTGAAATTGTCGAACCCATACAGACCTGGAACCGCCAATTCATTAAAAAATGTTTAATAAAAATCGGTAACTTGCTATGCAACCCATACTAATGGAGATCTCGCAAGATGCCATACCTCCACGTTGTATCATAAGTTTTCTCAAGGTAAAAAAATGCAGAAACAATATGTTATCGTTTGAAAAAGGTTTCCCTGACTGATGTTTAAAGTCGAATCAGGTGGTGCATGTTGGAGTGCTGTCTTTGGTACCCACACTGAGTGGGTGAGACGAGGTTGTTTTATTCGGGAAACCAAACAAGACCGGCATCTACCATCCTCTCCAAGATCTTACAGAGACAGCTCGTCAAAGCAATTGGACGGGAGTTCAAAGAAATCTTGGAATCCCTTCAAGGTTTAGGAAGAGAGAGTACAATAGCATAGGACCAAGCATTAGGAAAAACATTCTCCTGCCAGATCCAGTTAAAAACAACCAGAAGAAAACAATAGAGGCAGGAGAGAGATGACGCAACATCTCGTAATGAATATCATCAGGTCCAACTGATGTACTGACAGACTGATGAAGAGCAAGTTTAAGTTCCACCAGTGTAAGGGAGCGATTATAGTGATAGAGACGGTCAGCCTGAAAGGAAAAAGGTGATCGTTTTGCCCATGTTTTGATTGCTAAGAAGATGGAGAATGAAGCAGAAGTGGATTTATAGAGGAAGCAGCTTTTCACATTCTTAGATAATTAATCTAAGAATCATTAATTTCATTAATCATGAATCTACATAACTTTCGTACACAGAACGGGTACTCCAGTTAGTTAGCAATTAAACTAATTGCAAGATACTATTTTAATGCCTAGTTTATAATAGTTTAACGTAATAAAAATTGATGAATATTAAAACTATGGGGGGAAGACGTTGGAAGATATAGTTGTATACTATGTCACTAGATGGCAGCAGCCAACAACTAAGCAAGAAGTGTACAAATATCAAGCTTTGAAACAATTGATAATAATGATTATATTAAAGATTAAGTACAACTATTATATATATATATATATAGACAAAATATTAAACTGACAATAGATAAGAAATCCGAAAATTATTTACGAAGAGAAGTTATTAGAAAATGTCTTAATCTTAATTTTCATAAAAGTGACTTTCGAAGCAAATCTGTTTCTGGGAATCACACTAGAGACCTCTCTAACTGAAGGGCCCGGTGGGCTAAGGCGTTCGACTCGTAATTCGAGGATCGCAGGTTCGAAATACTTGCCCTTTCAGCCGTGGGGGCGTTATAATTTGATGGTCAATCCCACTATTCGTTGGTAAAAGAGTAGCCCAAGAGTTGGCGGTGGGTGGTGATGACTAACTGCCTTCCCTCTAGTCTTACACTGCTAAATTAGAGACGGCTAGTGCAGATAGCCCTCGTGTAGCTTTGCGCGAAATTCAAAAACAAGCAAACAAACTCTAACTGAAAATTAAAAAATAATTACATCCTTAAAAATTATATAAAAATATAGGTAAATCTACCTAGCATTCTGAATAAAAAATAGCACTTAATAAAATGTATTCAATAATAATCTAACGAACGTAAGTTTACTGTGTGTCACGTCAAGTTTGTTTTCTCAAAATAACAGAAGTCGTAAAAGTCAAAATGTATTTATTTAAAAGAATAGTTCGATTATTGTCTGTTCTATTTTATGATTTTGCTAACGGGTTCGCAAGAGGGTGATGAATCCTTATAAGTGTAGAGAGTGTTGTGATCACTTAACCTAGAGTCAAGTGCATAAAATTTATCACGAAAGTAAGAATATCGATTTAATTTTGAACTTAAATCATTTATGAATTAAATTATTTGTTGCCATATAACCAATGTTTTTAATAAAACCAAACATCTTTGATCAATCTTTAACCAACGAAGGCTCTAAGTTAAGAAATCTGCAAATATTTTTCCACTCTTGTTGTCTACATATTTCAGTATATACTTTCAGTACATAGACTAACAACAATATTAGGTGATACTCTTGTTTCGAAGTAACTTGACATAAAAGTCATTGCTGGAACTCAGAGTTATCAAAACTCACTGGATGTTTCTATACATTATAAGTTATTAATTTAATGGATTTGTACGAATAAGTATCCAATAAATACTCAACGAATTCATTTCATGAATTTCTTTAATTTTGATCGGTTCACAAAGGAACTTACTGGCTGCCTTGACTGTACTTTTCTGTCACTTTGTTGGTCAAGCTTGATTCAGCAAAATGTATTTATTTCAGTTAGCTATGAAATGTGACGTTAGGGTATACTATGGGGTGGGGGAGATAGCACTTGTCCCGCCAATTTTGACGAGCTATACGATAGTTTGTATCTGAAATTTGTCATTTTATGATAACCTAAAACAGTGGTACACAAACGTTTTGAGTCAGGGGCCACAAACAGACATCTAGTAACCATTGAGGGCCACAAAAAAAGTGAAGATTAAAATCGTCCTACAGTTGTTTCACACAAGATGTACATCACATTTAAGAACACACAAATAACGATTACATCAAAGAGTTTGCACATTATTCTAAGAAATGTTATGATACGTCAACTGTCACAAAGTCAGAGCGATGGATGGTGTTGCATGTCATCTACGAGCTTAGAAATGTCCGGCTTGATGTTTGACGTTGAAAGACACAAGACTGCTTCCAGATGATTATCAGTCAGCTGATTGCGAGTATTGTTTTTGTTCAGTTTCATATGCGAGAAAGCCTGTTCGCAGCAGTACGTGCTGCCAAACATGCTGGTGTGGACAACTGCGTTCTCTTTCAGATTAGCAAATGTATCAAGCAACGTTTTGTAGAAGTCAGGCAAACTGTTTTCTCGGTAAATAGCACGCAGTTCATCAGATGCCTGGAGATCAGTAATTTCGAGCTGATATTCTGCTGTCAAGTCATCCATTGACACACTGAACGGATCAGTAAAAAGTTCCATCAACAATCTGCATTGATCAAAGTCACGAAACCGTGATTTGAAGGATTGAATCAAGATATCTAGCTTCCCAACATAAACTTGTGTGTCAATGTCCTAATTCTTCTGTAGCTGTGACTGAAAAGTGGGAAAGTGCACAAAGTTGCCTGATGCTTCTTGCTGCTGGAACAACTGAAACTTTGTCCTGAAAGCTGAGACGTGATTTGCAAGCTGACAGACAAGCTGATTTTTGCCTTGCAACTTCAAATTCAGATCATTCAAGTGTTGTGTCATGTCGACCAGAAAGGTCAAATCAGCTTGCCATGCTGGATCAGTCATGATCCACTTCTGTGTCTTTGTTCGTGCTTCTGAGGAATTCTATCATACTTCAATCAACTCCCAGAATCTTCTGAGCATCTTCTCTCGACTCAGCCAACGTACTTCACAGTGATACACAAGGTCACCATAATCTGAATCAATTTCTTCCAGAAGACTTCGAAACTGACGGTGATTGAGCCCTCGTGATTTGATGAAATTAATGGTTTTCGTCACTAATGCCATCAGTGCCTGTAAACCAAGTTCTTTACTGCACAGGTTCTGTTGGTGAATAATACAGTGCAACTTCACCAACTGTCTGTTCTGCTTTCCTCGAGCTTCATCAACAGTGTTACCAGCCCGCGACTTTCTCTGGTCATGGCTGGTGCTCCATCAGTTGTCACACTTACCAGTTTCGTGAAATCCAATGAAACACTACTACACAGTCGTACTGTCTCCTCGAATAAAGCAGACCTAGTTGTCTGACTCTCCATGGAACCCATGCCGATTAGTTCCTCTGTGATATCAAACGATGACGACACACCACGAACAAAAACTAGTAGCTGTGCTGTTGAACTGATGTCAGTCGGCTCGTCTGCTGCCAAAGAGAAGTAGACAAAGTTGGCTGCTTTATTTGTAAGCTGCCTTGTCACGTCTGCTGAGAAGTGTGAAATTCTTTGTTGAACTGTCATACGATTCAAAGCCACCGTCTGTAGCTTGCGAACTGCTTCCGGACACAACTTTTCCGATGCAGTAATCATCAACTGACCTCACATGCTGCACTTAAATCTGCTGACTGCTTTGAGAAAACTTTCCGCTGGTGATTCAGCAACCGCCGCAGAGATTCAATTCGAGCTGTTCGTTCATCACCGACAACGTTGTGGAAATCTTTATGCTTCGACTCATAATGACGCTTTATATTGGATACCTTCGCCACAGCTACTGTCGAATGACACAGCATACAAATCACGTTTTTCTGTTGTTGAATAAAACAGTATTGCGCAGTCCAATCATCACGAAACTGCCGGTTTTCGTCGTCAACTTTTTTTTTACGATCAGCTGCCATTTTTGTTACGAAATAATATCAAAATAGGGCTCGTAAGTAAATCTCGAAGAACAATTAAAACGCGTGAGATTTCGTAATTACGGAAACATTATGTCATTGCGTCAATGATTAAATGCCTATGCATTAACGAGATTTGCTTATTAAATTTTCTTTATTGCTCGCCACAAATATGGAACCATCCAGTATCTAATCTAATGCATATTCTTCTATAACGCTTAATCTTCGCGCAGGTGCGAACTCTCTATGTTTGACTTTCCCGTTAGACATCGCGGGCCGGACTTTGTGCACCACTGAACTGTAAGGTCAGAATTCATATACGGATATATGTATCCAACAATGATTTATATTTAAAAATTAGCACTTAATGATAAACTAAAAAGTTAGGATCCATTTACCGATATACCTGTACAACAATGATTTATATTTAAAACCGCCACTGGTTTTAAACAATGATCGTTTCTTTTACCTGTGATAAATAACCACGTTTGATGATGACATGGTTGAAACGATCCTGTATTCGTTAACCACAAGAGTACAACCTAAACTTTGTGATATGGATCTTACTATAAACACAATCAGAAAGCATTAGATTACGTCCTTCATATGAGTGATATTACACATCTTCAGAGCAGAACTTTAGTGAAATATCTGTAAAATATTTTGTATATAGTATACAATATTGCAAAACAGAAACTAGAGAAACTATATAGTTTTGAAATACTCTATAACAATGTGTTATTTTCATTCCCTGTTTCCCCTGGAATGCCAGAATCTCCAGACAAGAAATGACAAAAACATAGCTGCAAAGTTTTGTTTCAAACTTGTATTTAACAAACAAGAAACGATACAAGTGAGCGCAAAACGTGAATACACTAGCAAGGAAACACCGAATAGGTTTCTCTGAAACTTATTCTATTTGTTTATAGATTGGTGGTTTTGGTTTTGAGTTCAAGACATTTAAGTAGAGGTAAAGAGAAAAACTTTAATGTGATATTTCTCGTGTTTATTGTTGAGAGCAACAACTATTACTTTATTAAAGTAAAATAAAATAGACATTTATATGAATCATAGAATATACTATTTAAACATGAAATGCTATAAAATTGTTAGAAACCAATAAACTTAAAAGTATTGATTAAATCAAACTAATTTCGTTCATTTCTTTTTTTTACCTGATCATCCAGCTCATCCTAATTAGTTCTGGTATTGAACGAAAACACTATTGGGCAGAGAATTATAGAACACAAAATATAGATCTGAAATGCAACTTTTACTCGTCTCTGCTTTAGAATCCGAAATAGCGAAGTCAGGAAAAATGTTGAACAAAGATAAAAAAGAAAATCTACAGTTTACGTAATTGTTGTCACAAATTGCAGGCCTACTGCTGGATGATAGAGTTACAGGCCTACTGCTGGATGATAGAGTTACAGGCCTACTGCTGGATGATAGAACTACAGGCCTACTGCTGGATGATAGTCTTTTGTATAATAAAACTCACCATCATGCTACGATTCCTCCAGTTAAACTATACGATTGAATGATTCCTTATGAATCATTAAGTGCGGTTATACCTAATAGTAGGGATTGTGAGGAAACAAGATGACGGATATAATGTTCGACCTTCTAAAACTGCCTTTAAAATGTCTGAACATTAACAATGACTATTTCACAGCATTTGCTGAGCAAAACTATAACTTACTGCTTTATAAAGTCACTTAAATCTCTATATTAATTTACTCCGTGAATCAATATTTCAACGAATTTTCATCTAAATAAATGAGTAAGTGACTTATCCAGAAAAGCATAAATAAAATATGACGCGACTTATCGCGATAACTCTTTCGTTTTGGGCTACACTGATTCTTTTCTTGTACGGTAAAGGATACTAGCATATATATACCAAACTGACCATACTCTGTTTTAGACATATAAATCAATTATAGGGTAGGCAGATAGAGCTCCTGATAAATTTATATAGTGCGCTGATCAAAATGCTAATAAAAAACAAAACAAACAAGTATAATAAAAAACTTTTAAAATTTATAAAGACAAAATGGAATTGTTATATACTTAACCTGACTAGCTGTTCTGACTTAGATTAATGTAATACGACTGATTTCGCAAAGAAGGGATTTTTTTTTACGCCCAGCATGGCCAAGTGGGTTAAGGCGTTATATTCGTAATCTGAGGGTCGCAAGTCCGAATCCACGTGAAAACCAAACATGCTCGCCCTTTCAGCAATGGGGGGCGTTATAATGTTACGGTCAATCTCACTATTCGTTGGTAAAAAGAGTAGCCCAAGAGTTGGCAGTGGGTGGTGATGACTAGCTGCCTTCCCTCTTGTCTGGCACTGCTAGATTAGGGACGGCTAACGCAGATAGCCCTCGAGTAGCTTTGCGCGAAGTTCAAAAATAAACTTTTTTATTTTTAAATAGTTCAGTTATTGTAATTTTGAATCTTTTCTTTCAATACGTTTTGTAACATTAAAACTTCCCACATTACTATAGCTAGCTAGCTTATGCATATATCGATCCATACTTGTCTTTACAGACTTTAGAACTATTTTTATTATTTTTGTAAGTGTATGAATTATTTCTCTAATCATACTGTGTGCCAAAGTCCTATCATTAAGTTGCATAATAAAATGATTTGAAGCGATGACAGATCTATTTATTTGACCTCAAATATTGACAATCCTATCTGTACTATTTAACTGTACACTAGAGTGTCATATATTTAGCACACATTAATACATAGTACTCAGTTTCACAACTGTACGATGTGTATCTAAACTCTCATCAACAAAACATCAATATTGTAGTGACTGTTTCATCAGTACGTACTGGTAAGCCTCGTACAGTAACATCAATACATTTTTATTCGGATTTCTCTAAAACCTCCTTATGAAAATGACAAACCACGAAATAAATTACTGCAAACGGAAACATTCAATAAGGTATATAAGTAGCTGAGTGTCTCACACTGAGGAGCAGATGAACCCGGGGTTCGAAGATTGGAGCATTATGTGTAACATTAAGGTATGAAAAAGTTGAGAAAAAAGATTCGATTACCAGTCCGTCTCTGAGGAAAAACAGTTCAATCTTCTACCAGAGGATTTCAAAATTTCGTTGAAGAAAATAGGAAGATATGAGCATCTTAACTGGCTGTTACAATAAGAGTGCACTGACTTACAGGTTTGATAGTTGAACTGACTGTTACAATAAGAGGGCACTGACTTACAGGTTTGAGAGTTGAACTGACTCTTACAGTAAGAGGGTACTGGTTTATAGGTTTGATAGTTGAACTGACTGTTACAATAAGAGGGCACTGACTTACAGGTTTGAGAGTTGAACTGACTCTTACAATAAGAGGGCACTGACTTACAGGTTTGAGAGTTGAACTGACTCTTACAGTAAGAGGGCACTGGTTTATAGGTTTGATAGTTGAACTGACTCTTACAGTAAGAGTGCACTGACTTAGAGGTTTGATAGTTGAACTGACTGTTACAATAAGAGGGCACTGACTTACAGGTTTGAGAGTTGAACTGACTCTTACAATAAGAGGGCACTGACTTACAGATTTGAGAGTTGAACTGACTCTTACAGTAAGAGGGCACTGGTTTATAGGTTTGATAGTTGAACTGACTCTTACAGTAAGAGTGCACTGACTTAGAGGTTTGATAGTTGAACTGACTGTTACAATAAGAGGGCACTGACTTACAGGTTTGAGAGTTGAACTGACTCTTACAGTAAGAGGGCACTGGTTTATAGGTTTGATAGTGGAACTGACTGTTACAATAAGAGGGCACTGACTTACAGGTTTGATAGTGCAACTGACTGTTACAATAAGAGGGCACTGGTTTATAGGTTTGATAGTGGAACTGACTGTTACAGTAAGAGGGCACTGGTTTATAGGTTTGATAGTGGAACTGACTGTTACAATAAGAGGGCACTGACATACAGGTTTGATAGTGGAACTAACTGTTACAGTAAGAGGGCACTGGTTTATAGGTTTGTTTGTCGAACTGACTGGTGCAATAAAAGGGCACCAATTTACAGATTACTTAGTGGAACTGACTATTGCAATAAGAGGATACTCATCTACAGGTTTATTACTAGAACTGGCTGTTACATTAAGATGTCACGGATATAGAGGTTTGTTAATGGAACTGACTGCAACAAGAAGAGAGCACTGATTTAAAAATTTGTTCATGGAATTGACTGTTGCAATAAGAGGGCACCGATTTACAGGTTTGTTAATGGAATTGACCGTTATAATAGGAAGTCACAGATTTAAAGGTTTGTTAGTGGAACTGAATGTTACAATAAGAGGGCACTGATTCAGAGGTTTCTTAATTGAGCTGACTGTTACAATAAGAGAGCCCTAATTAACAGGTTTGATAGTGGAAATGACTGTTACAATAAGAGGGCAGTGGTATACCGGTTTGATAGTGGAACTGACTATTACAATAAGAGGGCACAGGTTTATAGGTTTGTTTGTAGAACTGACTGTTACAAGAAGAGGGCGCTGATTTACAAATTTCTAAGTGGAGCTGACTTTTACAATAAAGTGGCACTAATTTACAGGTTTGATAGTTAAACTGACTGTTCCATAACAAAGACACTGATTTACAGATTTGTTAATGGAACTGACTGGTGCAATAAGAGGGCACCGATTTACAGGTTTGTTAGTGAAACTAACTGTTACAATAAGAAAGAACTGATTTTCAGGTTTGTTAGTAAAACTGGCTGTTACATTAAGATGTCATGGATATACAGGCTTCTTAATGGAACTGACTGCTACAAGAAGAGAGCACTGATTTAAAGGTTTGCTCGTGGAATACATTTATGCAATAAGAGGGCACCGATTTGCAGATTTGTTAATGGAACTGACTGTCATAATAGAAAGGCACCAATTTACAGGTTTGTTAATGGAACTGACCGTTAGAATACGTAGGTACTGATTTAAAGGTTTGTTATTGGAACTGAATGTTACAGTAAAAGGGCACTGATTCATAGGTTTCTTAATTGAGCTGTTACAATAAGAGAGCACTAATTATCAGGTTTGTTAGTGGAACTGACTGTTACAATAAGGGGGCACATATTTACAAGTTTATTAGCGGACCTTACTGTTACAATAAGAGGGCACTGGATTACAGGTTTGTTGGTGGAACTGACTGTTGCAATAAGAGAGCATGGATTTACAGGATTATTACTAGAACTGGCTGTTACAATAAGACAGCACTGATTTACAGGTTTGTTAGTGGAACTGACTGTTAGAAGAGAAGGGCAGTGGTTTAACGGTGTGTTAGTGGAACTCACTGTTTCAAGAAGAGAACAGTGGTTTACCGGTTTGATAGTAGAACTGACTGTTGCATAACGAGGGCACTGATTACAGATTTGTTAATGGAACTGACTGGTGGAATAAGAAGGCACCGATTTACAGGTTTGTTAGTGAAACTAACTGTTACAATCTGAAGGCACTGATTTTCAGGTTTCTTAGTTGAACTGACTGTTCCAATAAGATGTCATGGATATTCAGGTTTGTTAATGGAACTGACTGCTACAAGAAGAGAGCACTGATTTACAGGTTTGTTGGTGGAACTGGCTGTTAGAAGAGGAGAGCAGTGGTTTAACGGTTTGTTAGTGGAACTGACTTTTGCAAGAAGAAGGAACTATTTACAGGTTTGTTAATGGAACTGAGTGTTGCAATAAGAGTGCACTGATTTACATGTTTATTAGTAAAACTGGCTGTTACAATAAGATGTCATGGATATTCAGGTTTGTTAATGGAACTGACTGCTACAAGAAAAGAGCACTGATTTAAAGGTTTGTTCGTGGAACAGACTGTTGCAATAAGATGGCACCGATTTGCAGATTTGTTAATGGAACTGACTGTCATAATAGGAAGGCACCGATTTACAGGTTTGTTAATGGAACTGACCGTTAGAATAGGAAGATACTGATTTAAAGGTTTCTTACTGGAACTGAATGTTGCAGTAAAAAAGCACTGATTCATAGGTTTCTTAATTGAGCTGTTACAATAAGAGAGCACTAATTATCAGGTTTATTAGCGGACCTTACTGTTACAATAAGAGAGCACTGATTTACAGGTTTGTTAGTGGAACTGACTGCAAGAAGAGGAGGGCAGTGGTTTAACGGTCTGTTAGTGGAACTGACTGTTGCATAACGAGGGCACTGATTACAGATTTGTTAATGGAACTGACTGGTGCAATAAGAAGACACCGATTTACAGGTTTGTCAGTGAAACTAACTGTTACAATCAAAAGGCATTGATTTTCATGTTTCTTAGTTGAACTGACTGTTCCAATAAGATGTCATGGATATTCAGGTTTGTTAATGGAACAGTCTGCTACAAGAAGAGAGCACTGATTTAAAGGTTTGTTCGTGGAACTGACTGTTACAATAAGATGGCACCGACTTGCAGATTTGTTAATGGAACTGACTGTCATAATGGGAAGGCACTGATTTAAAGGTTTGTTAGTGGAACTGAATGTTACAGTAAGAGGGCACTAATTCAGAGGTTTGTTGGTGGAACTGACTGTTGCAATAAGAGGGTACTGGTTTATAGGTTTCTTAGTGGAACTGACTGCTTCAATAAGACGACACTGATTTACAGGTTTGTTGGTGGAACTGACTGTTTCAATAAGAGAGCACTGGTTTACAGGTTTGTTGGTGGAACTTACTGTTGCAATAAGAGGGCACCGATTTATAGGTTTATTAATAGAACTGACTGTCACAATAAGAAGCCACTGACTTTCAGGTTTGTTAGTGGAACTGACTATTGCAATAAGAGGGTCCTCATTTACAGGTTTATTACTAGAACTGGCTGTTACATTAAGATGTTACGGATATAAAGGTTTGTTAATGAAACTGACTGCAACAAGAAGAGAGCACTGATTTAAAGGTTTGTTCATGGAATTGACTGTTGCAATAAGAGGGCACCGATTTAGAAGTTTGTTAATGGAACTGATCGTTAGAATAGGAAGTCAGAGATTTAAAGGTTTGTTAGTGGAACTGAATGTTACAATAAAAGGGCACTGATTCAGAGGTTTCTTTATTGAGCTGACTGTTACAATAAGAGAGCGCTGATTAACAGGTTTGTTAGTAGAATTGACATTTACAGTAAAAGGTATCCGATTTATGGGATTGTTAATGGTATTGACTATTACAATAAGAGGGTATCGATGTTCAAGTTTGTTAATGGAAATGACTGTCACAATAAGAGGGCACTGATTTACAGGTTTGTTAGTGGGAATGACTGTTACTATAAGAAGGAACCGATTTACTGATTTTTTAGTGGAACTGAATGTTACAGTAAAAGGGCACTGATTCAGAGGTTTATTAATTGAGCTGACTGTTATAATAAGAGAGCGCTGAATAACAGGTTTGTTAGTGGAACTGAGTGTTACAATAAAAGGGCACATATTTACAAGTTTGTTAGCGAACCTTACTGTTACAATAAGAAAGCACTGGTATACAGGCTTGTTGGTGGAACTGACTGTTCCAATAAGAGGGCACTGATTTATAGGTTGGTTAGTGGAACGCACTGTTACACGAAGAGGGCAGTGGTATACAGGTTTCTTTGCAGAACTGCCTCTGAGAAAAAGAGGGCACTGATTTACAGGTTTGTTAATTGAACTGACCGTTAGAATAGGAATTCACTGATTTATAGGTTTGTTAATTGAACTGACCGTTAGAATAGGAATTCACTGATTTACAGGTTTGTTGGTAGAACTGACTGTTGCAAAAAGAGGGCACTGACTTACAGGTTCGTTTTTGGAACTGAGTGTTAGAAGAAGAGGGCAGTGGTTTACCGGTTTGATAGTGGAAATGACTGTAACAAGAAGAGAGCACAGATTTACAGGTTTGATAGTGGAACTGACTGTTACAATAAGAGGGCACTGGTTTATAGGCTTGTTTGTGGAACTGACTGTTACAATAAGAGGGCGCTGATTTACATGTTCGTTTCTGGAACTGAGTGTTAGAAGAAGAGGGCAGTGGTTTACCGGTTTGATAGTGGAAATGACTGTTAGAAGAAGAGAGCACAGATTTACAGGTTTGATAGTGGAACTAACTGTTACAATAAGAGGGCACTGGTTTATAGGCTTGTTTGTGGAACTGACTGTTACAATAAGAGGGCGCTGATTTACAAATTTCTAAGTGGAACTGACTTTTACAATAAAGTGGCACTAATTTACAGGTTTGATAATTGAACTGACTGTTGCATAACGAGGGCACTGATTTACAAGTTTATTAGTAAACCTGGCTGTTACAATAAGATTTCATGGATATACAGGTTTGTTAATTGAACTGACTGTTGCAATTAAATGGCACCGAGTTACAGATTTGTTAATGGAACTGACCGTCATAATAGAAAGGCACTGATTTAAAGGTTTGTTATTGGAACTGAATGTTACAATAAGAGGGCACCGATTCAGAGGTTTCTTAATTGAACTGACTGCTACAATAAGAGAGCACTGATTTGCAGATTTGTTCATGAAACTGACTGTTAGAATAAGAGGGCACTGATTAAAGGTTTGCTCGTTGAATTGACTGATGCAATAAGAGAGCACCGATTTACAGGTTTGTTAATGGAACTGACCGTTAGAATAGGAAGGTACTGATTTAAAGGTTTGTTAGTAGAACTAAATGTTACAGTAAAGGGCACTGATTCATAGGTTTCTTAATTGAGCTGACTGTTACAATGAGAGAGCGCTGATTAACAGGTTTTTTAGTGAAACTGACTGTCACAATGAGAGGGCACATACTTACAAGTTTATTAGCGAACCTTACTGTTACAATACGAAAGCACTGGTATACAGGTTTGTTGGTAGAACTGACTGTTGCAATAAGAGGGCACCGATTTACAGGTTTGTTAGTGAAACTAATTGTTACAATAAGAAAGCACTGATTTTCAGGTTTCTTAGTTGAACTGACTGTTCCAATAAGATGTCATGGATATTCAGGTTTGTTAATGGAACTGACTGCTACAAGAAGAGAGCACTGATTTACAGGTTTGTTGGTGGAACTGGCTGTTAGAAGAGGAGAGCAGTGGTTTAACGGTTTGTTAGTGGAACTGACTTTTGCAAGAAGAAGGAGCTATTTACAGGTTTGTTAATGGAACTGAGTGTTGCAATAAGAGTGCACTGATTTACATGTTTATTAGTAAAACTGGCTGTTACAATAAGATGTCATGGATATTCAGGTTTGTTAATGGAACTGACTGCTACAAGAAAAGAGCACCGATTTAAAGGTTTGTTCGTGGAACAGACTGTTGCAATAACATGGCACCGATTTGCAGATTTGTTAATGGAACTGACTGTCTTAATAGGAAGGCACCGATTTACAGGTTTGTTAATGGAACTGATCGTTAGAATAGGAAGATACTGATTTAAAGGTTTGTTACTGGAACTGAATGTTGCAGTAAAAAAGCACTGATTCATAGGTTTCTTAATTGAGCTGTTACAATAAGAGAGCACTAATTATCAGGTTTATTAGCGGACCTTACTGTTACAATAAGAGAGCACTGATTTACAGGTTTGTTAGTGGAACTGACTGTAAGAAGAGGAGGGCAATGGTTTAACGGTTTGTTAGTGGAACTCACTGTTTCAAGAAGAGAGCAGTGGTTTACCGGTTTCATAGTAGAACTGACTGTTGCATAACGAGGGCACTGATTACAGATTTGTTAATGGAACTGACTGGTGCAATAAGAAGACACCGATTTACAGGTTTGTCAGTGAAACTAACTGTTACAATCAAAAGGCATTGATTTTCATGTTTCTTAGTTGAAGTGACTGTTCCAATAAGATGTCATGGATATTCAGGTTTGTTAATGGAACAGTCTGCTACAAGAAGAGAGCACTGATTTAAAGGTTTGATAGTGGAACTAACTGTTACAATAAGAGGGCACTGGTTTATAGGCTTGTTTGTGGAACTGACTGTTACAATAAGAGGGCGCTGATTTACAAATTTCTAAGTGGAACTGACTTTTACAATAAAGTGGCACTAACTTACAGGTTTGATAATTGAACTGACTGTTGCATAACGAGGGCACTGATTTACAAGTTTATTAGTAAACCTGGCTGTTACAATAAGATTTCATGGATATACAGGTTTGTTAATTGAACTGACTGTTGCAATTAGATGGCACCGAGTTACAGATTTGTTAATGGAACTTACCGTCATAATAGAAAGGCACTGATTTAAAGGTTTGTTATTGGAACTGAATGTTACAATAAGAGGGCACCGATTCAGAGGTTTCTTAATTGAACTGACTGCTACAATAAGAGAGCACTGATTTGCAGATTTGTTCATGAAACTGACTGTTAGAATAAGAGGGCACTGATTAAAGGTTTGCTCGTTGAATTGACTGATGCAATAAGAGAGCACCGATTTACAGGTTTGTTAATGGAACTGACCGTTAGAATAGGAAGGTACTGATTTAAAGGTTTGTTAGTAGAACTAAATGTTACAGTAAAAGGGCACTGATTCATAGGTTTCTTAATTGAGCTGACTGTTACAATGAGAGAGCGCTGATTAACAGGTTTTTTAGTGAAACTGACTGTCACAATGAGAGGGCACATACTTACAAGTTTATTAGCGAACCTTACTGTTACAATACGAAAGCACTGGTATACAGGTTTGTTGGTAGAACTGACTGTTGCAATAAGAGGGCACCGATTTACAGGTTTGTTAGTGAAACTAATTGTTACAATAAGAAAGCACTGATTTTCAGGTTTCTTAGTTGAACTGACTGTTCCAATAAGATGTCATGGATATTCAGGTTTGTTAATGGAACTGACTGCTACAAGAAGAGAGCACTGATTTACAGGTTTGTTGGTGGAACTGGCTGTTAGAAGAGGAGAGCAGTGGTTTAACGGTTTGTTAGTGGAACTGACTTTTGTAAGAAGAAGGAACTATTTACAGGTTTGTTAATGGAACTGAGTGTTGCAATAAGAGTGCACTGATTTACATGTTTATTAGTAAAACTGGCTGTTACAATAAGATGTCATGGATATTCAGGTTTGTTAATGGAACTGACTGCTACAAGAAAAGAGCACTGATTTAAAGGTTTGTTCGTGGAACAGACTGTTGCAATAACATGGCACCGATTTGCAGATTTGTTAATGGAACTGACTGTCTTAATAGGAAGGCACCGATTTACAGGTTTGTTAATGGAACTGATCGTTAGAATAGGAAGATACTGATTTAAAGGTTTGTTACTGGAACTGAATGTTGCAGTAAAAAAAAGCACTGATTCATAGGTTTCTTAATTGAGCTGTTACAATAAGAGAGCACTAATTATCAGGTTTATTAGCGGACCTTACTGTTACAATAAGAGAGCACTGATTTACAGGTTTGTTAGTGGAACTGACTGTAAGAAGAGGAGGGCAATGGTTTAACGGTTTGTTAGTGGAACTCACTGTTTCAAGAAGAGAGCAGTGGTTTACCGGTTTCATAGTAGAACTGACTGTTGCATAACGAGGGCACTGATTACAGATTTGTTAATGGAACTGACTGGTGCAATAAGAAGACACCGATTTACAGGTTTGTCAGTGAAACTAACTGTTACAATCAAAAGGCATTGATTTTCATGTTTCTTAGTTGAAGTGACTGTTCCAAT
Organism: Tachypleus tridentatus; assembly: GCF_004210375.1. Taxonomy (NCBI): domain Eukaryota; kingdom Metazoa; phylum Arthropoda; class Merostomata; order Xiphosura; family Limulidae; genus Tachypleus; species Tachypleus tridentatus. The sequence continues at coordinate 146,516,208 of NC_134833.1, forward strand.
AAGATGTCATGGATATTCAGGTTTGTTAATGGAACAGTCTGCTACAAGAAGAGAGCACTGATTTAAAGGTTTGATAGTGGAACTAACTGTTACAATAAGAGGGCACTGGTTTATAGGCTTGTTTGTGGAACTGACTGTTACAATAAGAGGGCGCTGATTTACAAATTTCTAAGTGGAACTGACTTTTACAATAAAGTGGCACTAATTTACAGGTTTGATAATTGAACTGACTGTTGCATAACGAGGGCACTGATTTACAAGTTTATTAGTAAACCTGGCTGTTACAATAAGATTTCATGGATATACAGGTTTGTTAATTGAACTGACTGTTGCAATTAAATGGCACCGAGTTACAGATTTGTTAATGGAACTTACCGTCATAATAGAAAGGCACTGATTTAAAGGTTTGTTATTGGAACTGAATGTTACAATAAGAGGGCACCGATTCAGAGGTTTCTTAATTGAACTGACTGCTACAATAAGAGAGCACTGATTTGCAGATTTGTTCATGAAACTGACTGTTAGAATAAGAGGGCACTGATTAAAGGTTTGCTCGTTGAATTGACTGATGCAATAAGAGAGCACCGATTTACAGGTTTGTTAATGGAACTGACCGTTAGAATAGGAAGGTACTGATTTAAAGGTTTGTTAGTAGAACTAAATGTTACAGTAAAAGGGCACTGATTCATAGGTTTCTTAATTGAGCTGACTGTTACAATGAGAGAGCGCTGATTAACAGGTTTTTAGTGAAACTGACTGTCACAATGAGAGGGCACATACTTACAAGTTTATTAGCGAACCTTACTGTTACAATACGAAAGCACTGGTATACAGGTTTGTTGGTAGAACTGACTGTTGCAATAAGAGGGCACCGATTTACAGGTTTGTTAGTGAAACTAATTGTTACAATAAGAAAGCACTGATTTTCAGGTTTCTTAGTTGAACTGACTGTTCCAATAAGATGTCATGGATATTCAGGTTTGTTAATGGAACTGACTGCTACAAGAAGAGAGCACTGATTTACAGGTTTGTTGGTGGAACTGGCTGTTAGAAGAGGAGAGCAGTGGTTTAACGGTTTGTTAGTGGAACTGACTTTTGTAAGAAGAAGGAACTATTTACAGGTTTGTTAATGGAACTGAGTGTTGCAATAAGAGTGCACTGATTTACATGTTTATTAGTAAAACTGGCTGTTACAATAAGATGTCATGGATATTCAGGTTTGTTAATGGAACTGACTGCTACAAGAAAAGAGCACTGATTTAAAGGTTTGTTCGTGGAACAGACTGTTGCAATAAGATGGCACCGATTTGCAGATTTGTTAATGGAACTGACTGTCATAATAGGAAGGCACCGATTTACAGGTTTGTTAATGGAACTGACCGTTAGAATAGGAAGATACTGATTTAAAGGTTTGTTACTGGAACTGAATGTTGCAGTAAAAAAGCACTGATTCATAGGTTTCTTAATTGATCTGTTACAATAAGAGAGCACTAATTATCAGGTTTATTAGCGGACCTTACTGTTACAATAAGAGAGCACTGATTTACAGGTTTGTTAGTGGAACTGACTGTAAAAAGAGGAGGGCAATGGTTTAACGGTTTGTTAGTGGAACTCACTGTTTCAAGAAGAGAGCAGTGGTTTACCGGTTTCATAGTAGAACTGACTGTTGCATAACGAGGGCACTGATTACAGATTTGTTAATGGAACTGACTGGTGCAATAAGAAGACACCGATTTACAGGTTTGTCAGTGAAACTAACTGTTACAATCAAAAGGCATTGATTTTCATGTTTCTTAGTTGAAATGATTGTTCCAATAAGATGTCATGGATATTCAGGTTTGTTAATGGAACAGTCTGCTACAAGAAGAGAGCACTGATTTAAAGGTTTGTTCGTGGAACTGACTGTTACAATAAGATGGCACCGACTTGCAGATTTGTTAATGGAACTGACTGTCATAATAGGAAGGCACTGATTTAAAGGTTTGTTAGTGGAACTGAATGTTACAGTAAGAAGGCACTAATTCAGAGGTTTGTTGGTGGAACTGACTGTTGGAGTAAGAGGGTACTGGTTTATAGGTTTCTTAGTGAAACTGACTGCTTCAGTAAGACGACACTGATTTACAGGTTTGTTGGTGGAACTGACTGTTTCAATAAGAGAGCACTGGTTTACAGGTTTGTTGGTGGAACTTACTGTTGCAATAAGAGGGCACCGATTTATAGGTTTATTAATAGAACTGACTGTCACAATAAGAAGCCACTGAGTTACAGATTTGTTAGTGGAACTGACTATTGCAATAAGAGGATCCTCATTTACAGGTTTATTACTAGAACTGGCTGTTACATTAAGATGTTACGGATATAAAGGTTTGTTAATGAAACTGACTGCAACAAGAAGAGAGCACTGATTTAAAGGTTTGTTCATGGAATTGACTGTTGCAATAAGAGGGCACCGATTTAGAAGTTTGTTAATGGAACTGATCGTTAGAATAGGAAGTCAGAGATTTAAAGGTTTGTTAGTGGAACTGAATGTTACAATAAAAGGGCACTGATTCAGAGGTTTCTTTATTGAGCTGACTGTTACAATAAGAGAGCGCTGATTAACAGGTTTGTTAGTAGAATTGACATTTACAGTAAAATGTATCCGATTTATGGGATTGTTAATGGTATTGACTATTACAATAAGAGGGTATCGATGTACAGTTTGTTAGTGGAAATGACTGTCACAATAAGAGGGCACTGATTTACAGGTTTGTTAGTGGAAATGACTGTTACAATAAGAAGGAACCGATTTACTGATTTTTTTAGTGGAACTGAATGTTACAGTAAAAGGGCACTGATTCAGAGGTTTCTTAATTGAGCTGACTGTTATAATAAGAGAGCGCTGAATAACAGGTTTGTTAGTGGAACTGAGTGTTACAATAAAAGGGCACATATTTACAAGTTTGTTAGCGATCCTTACTGTTACAATAGGAAAGCACTGGTATACAGGCTTGTTGGTGAAACTGACTGTTCCAATAAGAGGGCACTGATTTATAGGTTGGTTAGTGGAACGCACTGTTACACGAAGAGGGCAGTGGTATACAGGTTTCTTTGCAGAACTGACTCTGAGAAGAAGAGGGCACTGATTTACAGGTTTGTTAATTGAACTGACCGTTAGAATAGGAATTCACTGATTTAAAGGTTTGTTAATTGAACTGACCGATCCTTGTTAGCGATCCTTACTGTTACAATAAGAAAGCACTGGTATACAGGCTTGTTGGTGGAACTGACTGTTCCAATAAGAGGGCACTGATTTATAGGTTGGTTAGTGGAACGCACTGTTACACGAAGAGGGCAGTGGTATACAGGTTTCTTTGCAGAACTGACTCTGAGAAGAAGAGGGCACTGATTTACAGGTTTGTTAATTGAACTGACCGTTAGAATAGGAATTCACTGATTTATAGGTTTGTTAATTGAACTGACCGTTAGAATAGGAATTCACTGATTTACAGGTTTGTTGGTAGAACTGACTGTTGCAAAAAGAGGGCACTGACTTACAGGTTCGTTTTTGGAACTGAGTGTTAGAAGAAGAAGGCAGTGGTTTACCGGTTTGATAGTGGAAATGACTGTTACAAGAAGAGAGCACAGATTTACAGGTTTGATAGTGGAACTGACTGTTACAATAAGAGGGCACTTGTTTATAGGCTTGTTTGTGGAACTGACTGTTACAATAAGAGGGCGGTGATTTACAGGTTCGTTTCTGAAACTGAGTGTTAGAAGATGAGGGCAGTGGTTTACCGGTTTGATAGTGGAAATGACTGTTAGAAGAAGAGAGCACAGATTTACAGGTTTGATAGTGGAACTAACTGTTACAATAAGAGGGCACTGGTTTATAGGCTTGTTTGTGGAACTGACTGTTACAATAAGAGGGCGCTGATTTACAAATTTCTAAGTGGAACTGACTTTTACAATAAAGTGGCACTAATTTACAGGTTTGATAATTGAACTGACTGTTGCATAACGAGGGCACTGATTTACAAGTTTATTAGTAAACCTGGCTGTTACAATACGATTTCATGGATATACAGGTTTGTTAATTGAACTGACTGTTGCAATTAGATGGCACCGAGTTACAGATTTGTTAATGGAACTGAATGTTACAATAAGAGGGCACCGATTCAGAGGTTTCTTAATTGAACTGACTGCTACAATAAGAGAGCACTGATTTGCAGATTTGTTCATGAAACTGACTGTTAGAATAAGAGGGCACTGATTTAAAGGTTTGCTCGTTGAATTGACTGATGCAATAAGAGAGCACCGATTTACAGGTTTGTTAATGGAACTGACCGTTAGAATAGGAAGGTACTGATTTAAAGGTTTGTTAGTAGAACTAAATGTTACAGTAAAAGGGCACTGATTCATAGGTTTCTTAATTGAGCTGACTGTTACAATGAGAGAGCGCTGATTAACAGGTTTTTTAGTGAAACTGACTGTCACAATGAGAGGGCACATACTTACAAGTTTATTAGCGAACCTTACTGTTACAATACGAAAGCACTGGTACACAGGTTTGTTGGTAGAACTGACTGTTGCAATAAGAGGGCACCGATTTACAGGTTTGTTAGTGAAACTAATTGTTACAATAAGAAAGCACTGATTTTCAGGTTTCTTAGTTGAACTGACTGTTCCAATAAGATGTCATGGATATTCAGGTTTGTTAATGGAACTGACTGCTACAAGAAGAGAGCACTGATTTACAGGTTTGTTGGTGGAATTGGCTGTTAGAAGAGGAGAGCAGTGGTTTAACGGTTTGTTAGTGGAACTGACTTTTGCAAGAAGAAGGAACTATTTACAGGTTTGTTAATGGAACTGAGTGTTGCAATAAGAGTGCACTGATTTACATGTTTATTAGTAAAACTGGCTGTTACAATAAGATGTCATGGATATTCAGGTTTGTTAATGGAACTGACTGTCATAATAGGAAGGCACCGATTTACAGGTTTGTTAATGGAACTGACCGTTAGAATAGGAAGATACTGATTTAAAGGTTTCTTACTGGAACTGAATGTTGCAGTAAAAAAGCACTGATTCATAGGTTTCTTAATTGAGCTGTTACAATAAGAGAGCACTAATTATCAGGTTTATTAGCGGACCTTACTGTTACAATAAGAGAGCACTGATTTACAGGTTTGTTAGTGGAACTGACTGCAAGAAGAGGAGGGCAGTGGTTTAACGGTCTGTTAGTGGAACTGACTGTTGCATAACGAGGGCACTGATTACAGATTTGTTAATGGAACTGACTGGTGCAATAAGAAGACACCGATTTACAGGTTTGTCAGTGAAACTAACTGTTACAATCAAAAGGCATTGATTTTCATGTTTCTTAGTTGAACTGACTGTTCCAATAAGATGTCATGGATATTCAGGTTTGTTAATGGAACAGTCTGCTACAAGAAGAGAGCACTGATTTAAAGGTTTGTTCGTGGAACTGACTGTTACAATAAGATGGCACCGACTTGCAGATTTGTTAATGGAACTGACTGTCATAATAGGAAGGCACTGATTTAAAGGTTTGTTAGTGGAACTGAATGTTACAGTAAGAGGGCACTAATTCAGAGGTTTGTTGGTGGAACTGACTGTTGCAATAAGAGGGTACTGGTTTATAGGTTTCTTAGTGAAACTGACTGCTTCAATAAGACGACACTGATTTACAGGTTTGTTGGTGGAACTTACTGTTGCAATAAGAGGGCACCGATTTATAGGTTTATTAATAGAACTGACTGTCACAATAAGAAGCCACTGACTTACAGGTTTGTTAGTGGAACTGACTATTGCAATAAGAGGATCCTCATTTACAGGTTTATTACTAGAACTGGCTGTTACATTAAGATGTTACGGATATAAAGGTTTGTTAATGAAACTGACTGCAACAAGAAGAGAGCACTGATTTAAAGGTTTGTTCATGGAATTGACTGTTGCAATAAGAGGGCACCGATTTAGAAGTTTGTTAATGGAACTGATCGTTAGAATAGGAAGTCAGAGATTTAAAGGTTTGTTAGTGGAACTGAATGTTACAATAAAAGGGCACTGATTCAGAGGTTTCTTTATTGAGCTGACTGTTACAATAAGAGAGCGCTGATTAACAGGTTTGTTAGTAGAATTGACATTTACAGTAAAATGTATCCGATTTATGGGATTGTTAATGGTATTGACTATTACAATAAGAGGGTATCGATGTACAGTTTGTTAGTGGAAATGACTGTCACAATAAGAGGGCACTGATTTACAGGTTTGTTAGTGGAAATGACTGTTACAATAAGAAGGAACCGATTTACTGATTTTTTAGTGGAACTGAATGTTACAGTAAAAGGGCACTGATTCAGAGGTTTCTTAATTGAGCTGACTGTTATAATAAGAGAGCGCTGAATAACAGGTTTGTTAGTGGAACTGAGTGTTACAATAAAAGGGCACATATTTACAAGTTTGTTAGCGATCCTTACTGTTACAATAAGAAAGCACTGGTATACAGGCTTGTTGGTGAAACTGACTGTTCCAATAAGAGGGCACTGATTTATAGGTTGGTTAGTGGAACGCACTGTTACACGAAGAGGGCAGTGGTATACAGGTTTCTTTGCAGAACTGACTCTGAGAAGAAGAGGGCACTGATTTACAGGTTTGTTAATTGAACTGACCGTTAGAATAGGAATTCACTGATTTATAGGTTTGTTAATTGAACTGACCGATCCTTGTTAGCGATCCTTACTGTTACAATAAGAAAGCACTGGTATACAGGCTTGTTGGTGGAACTGACTGTTCCAATAAGAGGGCACTGATTTATAGGTTGGTTAGTGGAACGCACTGTTACACGAAGAGGGCAGTGGTATACAGGTTTCTTTGCAGAACTGACTCTGAGAAGAAGAGGGCACTGATTTACAGGTTTGTTAATTGAACTGACCGTTAGAATAGGAATTCACTGATTTATAGGTTTGTTAATTGAACTGACCGTTAGAATAGGAATTCACTGATTTACAGGTTTGTTGGTAGAACTGACTGTTGCAAAAAGAGGGCACTGACTTACAGGTTCGTTTTTGGAACTGAGTGTTAGAAGAAGAAGGCAGTGGTTTACCGGTTTGATAGTGGAAATGACTGTTACAAGAAGAGAGCATAGATTTACAGGTTTGATAGTGGAACTGACTGTTACAATAAGAGGGCACTGGTTTATAGGCTTGTTTGTGGAACTGACTGTTACAATAAGAGGGCGCTGATTTACAGGTTCGTTTCTGAAACTGAGTGTTAGAAGAAGAGGGCAGTGGTTTACCGGTTTGATAGTGGAAATGACTGTTAGAAGAAGAGAGCACAGATTTACAGGTTTGATAGTGGAACTAACTGTTACAATAAGAGGGCACTGGTTTATAGGCTTGTTTGTGGAACTGACTGTTACAATAAGAGGGCGCTGATTTACAAATTTCTAAGTGGAACTGACTTTTACAATAAAGTGGCACTAATTTACAGGTTTGATAATTGAACTGACTGTTGCATAACGAGGGCACTGATTTACAAGTTTATTAGTAAACCTGGCTGTTACAATAAGATTTCATGGATATACAGGTTTGTTAATTGAACTGACTGTTGCAATTAGATGGCACCGAGTTACAGATTTGTTAATGGAACTGACCGTCATAATAGAAAGGCACTGATTTAAAGGTTTGTTATTGGAACTGAATGTTACAATAAGAGGGCACCGATTCAGAGGTTTCTTAATTGAACTGACTGCTACAATAAGAGAGCACTGATTTGCAGATTTGTTCATGAAACTGACTGTTAGAATAAGAGGGCACTGATTTAAAGGCTTGCTCGTTGAATTGACTGATGCAATAAGAGAGCACCGATTTACAGGTTTGTTAATGGAACTGACCGTTAGAATAGGAAGGCACTGATTTAAAGGTTTGTTAGTAGAACTAAATGTTACAGTAAAAGGGCACTGATTCATAGGTTTCTTAATTGAGCTGACTGTTACAATGAGAGAGCGCTGATTAACAGGTTTTTTAGTGAAACTGACTGTCACAATGAGAGGGCACATACTTACAAGTTTATTAGCGAACCTTACTGTTACAATACGAAAGCACTGGTATACAGGTTTGTTGGTAGAACTGACTGTTGCAATAAGAGGGCACCGATTTACAGGTTTGTTAGTGAAACTAATTGTTACAATAAGAAAGCACTGATTTTCAGGTTTATTATTATAATTGTCTGTTACAATGAGAGATCATTGATTTTCAGGTTTCTTGGTAGAACTGACTGTTCCAATAAGAGGGCATGGATTTACAGGTTTATTAGTAGAATTGGCTGTTACAATGAGAGATTACTGATTTACAGGTTTGTTGGTGGAACTGGCTGTTAGAAAAGGAGAGCAGTGGTTTAACGGTTTGTTAGTAGAATTGACTTTTGCAAAAGAAGGAACTATTTACAGATTTGTTAATGGAACTGACTGTTGTTATAACATTTATCATGAACGTAAAATAATTTTAATTTTAAATCGTTTCTGTGTTAAGCTATTTTCTCTTTTATCGACAAATTTTTATTAAGAAAACAATTATCTGGAATAACAGGAAATCTATTTTTAAAAAATCAACAACTTTTTTCATGTTGTTTTGTTTATTGTTTTGTTTGTTTTATTTTTTAATTTCGCACAAAGCTACACGAGAGCTATCTGCGCTGGCCGTCCTTAATTTAGCAGTGTCAGACTAGAGGGAAGGCAGCTAGTTAGTAGTGGGATTAACCGTCATATTATAACGCTCCCACGACTGAAAGGGCTAACATGTTTGGTGTGAGAGCGATTCGAATTCGTGACCCTGAGATTACGAGTCGAGTGCCTCAGCTACCTGGCCATGCCGGGCCTATTATACATTTTATTTTATACATTTAGTACATAGACTAACAACTATAATAAGTTATATTTTTTTTGCTAAGCCTGACATGTAACATGACATAAATTCTTTGTTGGAGCGCATTGTTACCCAAACTCACCGGCTTTCATTGATGTTATAAGTAATGACATTGAAACATTATACGGTATCTTATGGAGTACGCTTTTGCGCAGTCATATGGCCAAGATAAGTAATAATACCAAGATCTACACTCTCAGGGTTCACTTAATATGTATGCAAAATTTGAGATTTCTAGGTTCTTTTCTCTTGAAGCTGTGGCAATCACACATACACACACTCTTTCATTATTATAGATGCGTGTGTGTTTGTGGTTTATTAGAATGTTGTATTATAATGACATTGTTCTGTAGATTTCTCTTAAAGTCAGTAAATATTATACTGGACCAACCAAATAACTGACATATAGGTAATGAAATTCTTATTACATTTTTATTTTAGCTTCATTGACTATAAGTAAAGTTAGATAACACGGAATTAAACAGACTGTTAAAGTGTTTTCTTTTCTGCAGTACATGATTTATAATACAGGAAAAATATCTCATATTTTAGCAGTTCGAGTTGTCATTCTGAAAACAATTATGAGTGGAACTTGTTCGTTACATAATTAAAACATCCAAAATAGAATGTTACCAACCTTCTAAAATATTGAATGTCCCATAGTTGTTCTTCACTTCAATAAAATGTTGTCTTTTACGAGGTACTGTTGTAACACTTGTTAAAATCACAGAGCCCATGCTCGCTAACATTTAAAGGAATGAAGTTTTATTAGTGTTAATTTCTCCTGGTGTTTGAAAATCACGCCAGTTGGCCGGTCATTATGAATATATCATTTTCTTTTCACCTAAGTTTGTTTGTTTTTGTTTTGGAATTTCGAAGAGCTACACGGAGGCTATCTGCGCTGGCCACGTCTAATTTAGTAGTGTAAGACTGGAGGGAAGTCAGCTACTCATCACCAACTCTTACGCTACTATTTTATCAACGAATAGTTTATTAAATATTTTAGATTATTGAAACTTCTCGGCACACAAGAAAACCGAGTAATGAACAGCACTTAAAAGAATCAGTACAAATTCTTAACACTCTAGATGGAGGTCATTAAAGACTTAAGACACCAGATCAAAATGATTTGCTAGTGTTTATTCCCTTAGTATTTGAAGCTGAGGGAACACACGTGAGGTCTTTTGTTTTAGCCAGTTATAGAACACGAGGTCTTGGTGTTGACGTACCGTCAGAGGGCATGAAGTCATTCGTACCGTGAAATAGTGAATTTCCAAGAGATGTATTATTCTTCAGCAGTATGTACCTAATGTTTGGTTCAAACAACGTAGGTAAGCTACTTACATCATATCCGTAACAAGCTGCCAGGATTTCCCGCTCTCCAGATAAGTAACATTATATCCGTTTAAAAACCCTCAGGATATCCCGACTTTTTATTAACTGTAATTATTATGGTAACGAGATATTAATTTTTGTTCCTTGGCTGTGTATAGAAGTCAAAGTTGTTAGAAATATGAAAGTAATTAAGCTTATTACTACAAGATTGAAGGAGGTAAGACAACTTTTTATAAGCTCTAATAAGGTAAGGTAATTTAACGTACCATACATTTTAATAAGGTAAGACAATATAACAACAACAGAACGTTTCTTTTATAAACTTAGAGTGAAACAGAAACATGCAGTGACAGTATATTTGGTTTTTTCTCCAAGTAAATTTTCTTTTTACAAGAGACACGAAGCTCCATAAACACTTTCATTGTCAGTTTCCAGCCGAGAACCTACGAGAACAGATTATTGATGAATTAAGATTACAAAACTTGTACACTCTATGGAAGTTTACAAATCTGTTGTGTTACTCTATACAAGACAGTACAAATTATTTTATCTATATGATATCACATATTCAAAACCTGCAATAAACAACACCTTATATTATATATCGTAACTTTTGTATAACTCTTTTCAAACCTATTTTATTACATAACACCTTTTATTACATGTCCTATCTTTTCTAATACTCTTTTGAAACCTATTTTACTACATAATACATTATATAACCTACACCTTATATTACATACCCTATCTTTTCTAAAACTCTTTTGAAACCTGTTTTACTACATAATACATTATATAACCTACACCTTATATTACATACCCTTTCTTTTCTAAAACTCTTTTGAAACCTGTTTTACTACATAATACATTATATAACCTACACCTTATATTACATACCCTTTCTTTTCTAAAACTCTTTTGAAACCTATTTTACTACATAATACATTATATAATCAACACCTTATATTACATATCCTTTCTTTTCTAATACTCTTTTCAAACCTATTTCACTACATAATACATTATATAACCTACACCTTATATTACATACCCTATCTTTTCTAAAACTCTTTTTAAACCTATTTTACTACATAATACATTATATAACCTACACCTTATATTACATACCCTTTCTTTTCTAAAACTCTTTTTAAACCTATTTTACTACATAATACATTATATAACCTACACCTTATATTACATACACTTTCTTTTGTAATATTCTTTTCAAACATATTTTGTTACGTAATATATTACAGGACATTGGTATAACAAAACATACATTATAGACCCTATTATAATATAAAATATTGCATAGTATAACCATACGCATTATACTGTTTCAAAAGTGTTGTGATAACTTCTCTATTTATTTGTAAAACAATCTTATAACACAATATTCTATATCTATTAGAAGTTTGTGAAAGGGTGGTATTACCTAATGAAACAGTAACTTTTCAAGTTTGTTAAAGGATAATAGATTTTAAACTATAACTCTACAATTGATCTATCGACTGTATTTTAAAACGAAGTTGTTTTGTCTATTGCCTGTTCATTAATCAGAGTAAGATAATTTTAACATCCTTGACGTGTTTTCGGCCTTGTCACTCCTGAAGGCTACTGGAAACTTTGTACGCACGTGTTTATAGTTGAAGAAATGATCACATTTAGGTTAAATGGACATTTAGATGGCAGTATGCTCCTTTACTGTTGAATTTCTATAATGCGCTAGTCGTCCCTAATTTTGCAGTGTAAGACTAGAGGGAAGGCAGCTAGTCATCATAACCCACCTCTAACTCTTAGACTGCTCTTTTACCAACGAATAGTGAGATTGACCTAACATTATAACGACACTACGGCTGAAATGGCGAGCATGTTTGGTGCGACGGGGATTCGAACCCGCGACCCTCCGATTACGAGTCGAACGCCTTAACCCACCTGGCCATGCCGGGTCTCAAGATGAGCTTTACACAATGTTTTTACGATGAATAATTTCCTTAAGACGTGGAGTACAATAATTTTTTGTTATAAACAGAATTTTCTCAAACTTCTGGTTCTATTTATTGTTTTAGTGTTAAAACTTTCTTTGTGCCTTCTTCTTGATAACTTTTGTTCAATTTATATCCGTTAAGTTTACATCCACATATATTGATATCCATCAAAATTACATCCACATATATTGATATCCGTTAAGTTTACATCCACATATATTGATATCCATCAAAATTACATCCACATATATTGATATCCGTCAAGTTTACATCCACATATATTGATATCCATCAAATTTACATCCACATATATTGATATCCGTTAAGTTTATATCCACATATTGATATCCGTCACTTTTATATTCATATATATTGATATATGTCATGTTTTTATCCACATGTATTGATATCAAATCATGCCTCCCAATATTCTCTTGTTCTACACTTAGAAGTAGAATAGAAAATAACAACAGTCCGCCTTTTGGATATAAAATACAGGTCACGAGAAGGACAAAGAATGTTCAATAACAATATTAGTAATAATCTACAACTATTGTTCTACTCGTTTTTAGTAAATCTCAAACTTTTCCAGTTGTTACACGCTCCATATTTATTGTTTGATCGAATATGTTGGTCTGTCTCCGTCCCTCTTTTGTTCGTGTTATTACCTTCAAGGGCATCATACCCTAACGTCCCCTAGCGGATAATAAATCACCACCAATAGTGCACTACCTGTAGCAAGTAAACTGTTGATTCGCTTATATGTGCTAAAAATGTTTGATATTTCTACTGTGGAAGCAATTGTGAAAATACCAGAATAAATCTTAATAAATAATTTGAATATGACAAAAGTTTGGTACAATAATCGTCACATATAGCCCACTGGGTAGTGTTTTGCCTAATTGAAAACAACAATAACAATAATCGTGGGTTATTTGAAATGTTTCTGTAAAGGAGAAACATCGTGTGCTCAGAACGTTTTTTAATATAACTTTCCCTGTACACTTATTAGGATTTTTTTGAAACTTACAAAGTTTGCTGATGAGGTTTTTAACAAAGAATACTGCCTACCAAATATGTACTTTAGTTGCAGTAGTGAACCTCATTCCATTTTCTCTAGATTTCCAAGGAAGAATTTCCAAAGAACTTTGAAGATGTGACACTTCTTGCAGGACGCTATAGATTTGACGTTTCCACAGGACTCTGAAGATGTGACATTTGTTGAGATAACACATCTACAGAACTCTGGAAATGTGACATTTGTTGAGATAACACATCTACAGAACTCTGGAAATGTGGCATTTGACTTATAACTTTGTGTTTTCAGCAAATTTCATATTAGAAATGCCTAAACAAGATTTTTTGGGATAATTCACGGTCAATTTTCTGAAAATAGTTACAAAGTACCACCATTCCTGCAATGATTACTGATAGCTCGACAAATCTAGAATCGGTTAGAAAATACTGCTCATCAAACAATGCTTACTGATAGCTTATTTTTCTAGACGGGGACGGTTTTGATTTTAGTAAGTTGTGATTTAAAATTATATATTGTGTCTTACGTTTATTATCTTCAAACATCTAACAGTCACAGAATTAATGGCTACGTTATAGTAATTATACTTTTATATTTTGATGAAACTATTTTATTCTGTTGACGTTCTCCTAAAATTTATTTCACAAAAGCTTTTTCTAACAACTTTATTTTTGTAGGCCTATTTCTTTTGGATTATTCAATAAAAGAAGAATTGCATTTCATTCCACATAATGAAAGTGTTTTATTCATTCAATCACAAGCTCTACAATTTACATGGTTTCAAGAACTATCAACAGGCCTAACTTCTTATATAATGCTAAACAGTCATTTTGTTCATACATGTAGTACTTCTTGTGTCCATTGTTTCATTGTTCAAACAAATATAAACTTTACAGCACCAAAATGGCTGTCAAGAACACATTAATGTACTTCCTAATTATTTATTCACCACTGTAAAATACTCCCTAATCAAGCATAAATCTTATCTAGTCTCACATAGCTCGGCTTTAATACTGTTCGTTTCCTAAACTTCCAAACATTTCCAGTCATTAAGCTACCTGCTCATCGCATAACGTCAGACTCCTTCTAGACGAGCAATAATACAAACACCTGAATTAAAACATGCAATGCCTAAAGTATATATTATGATTAATTAATTTATCTGCCACAAAAGTTATCTGTTTTACACGTTCTGTCGACTTCTGAATACTTTGTGTGCAATCCTTTTTTTTTTTTACGAACGAAAGAACCAACAGGGTTAGTTAGTGACATTTGACATTTACACTTCACGCTACCAGAAAAACCGAATTATCAAATACAGAAACAGTAGATAACTATGTTGCTTAAAACATAGTGAGATAACGTAGCTTAGAATTTTTCGCATAAAAGTGGAATTTCTGTTGAGCTTCCAAAGTGATAGAGGGATGGTGGGCTTATTATGGCACAAAACATTATACTAAGTTCTCTCAAGAGGTTAGTGTGACCAGTAAGAAAAAATCGACTTTACTACCACTGTCCTCTGAATAGGCCCCTGGTGGTTCAAGTACGTATTATAATTTGAGAATGAACTGGCTTATTTCGAAAGAATGTTTTTGCATTTAATTATTCTATTGTTTGTCAAACGTTTCAGCCTTTCAAACAGACTTATATACATAAATTTTCTATAACGGTCATAAAAACACGGTGGAAGATTTTTTAAAAATATATTTCTGAAACTTTATTAGAATTTTGTTGTTGTTGTTGTTTTAACAACTGAAAAATGACTTGGGTAAAAACTAACGAACGGTAAAAAATAATTTAGTACAAATAAAACATCTGTAAAAAGGGTAATGCATACAAACATTACCAGCGAAAGTTATGCTAAGAGCTGCTTGATTTTTTAGTAGTTAGGCTTACTTGAAAAGGTAGTTTCGATTACACACACAAAGTGCAGGAACAAATATCAATAAAATAATAAACTCTGTATACGTGCAGATACTACTACTACTAATAATAATAACATTTTTTTTTTAATTTACATAAAGTACTTTGTGTGTAGGCAAACGGAAATATTAACTAATCCTTAGGCAGCTCTTGGTCATCAAATATTGGAAAAAATATATAAATAAATGTTCAATGTTTTCAACAGCCAGGACACGTTTCGGACCTCTAGAAATTAATTCAAAGACCAATACCACTTCATACACCAACGTGTGGAAGACTTACGAACTTCTAAAGTCGGACTTGTGTGTCGTATTTAGGAAGATGTATAACCGGATACCACTCTTGAGATACTCTTCATGAGTGGTATGGATTTTCACACAAAAATAGCCCCATGGATAAAAGAGCCATGATGTTCGATGACAGGATTCGAACCTATAATTCGCGAGTTGAGTGTCGTAAGTAGAAGGCCATGCCAGAGTCCCTTGTAAATAGCTAGAATATCATACAAAATGCGAAGGTCCGGCATGGCCAGGTGGGTTAAGGCGTTCGACTTATAATCTGAAGGTGGCGGGTTCGAATCCCCGTCACACCAAACATGCTCGCATTTTCAGCCGTGGGGGCGTTATAATGTGACGATCAATCCCACTATTCGTTGGTAAAAGTGTGGCCCAAGAGTTAGCGGTGGGTGGTGACGACTAGCTGTCTTCCCTCTAGTCTTACACTGTTAAATTAGGGATGGATAGCGCAAATAGCCCTTGAGTAGTTTTGCGCGAATTTCATAAAAGAAACAAAATCTGAATACAATATACCAGTGTTTTATTTGGTTGATATGGTCACGT
Organism: Tachypleus tridentatus; assembly: GCF_004210375.1. Taxonomy (NCBI): domain Eukaryota; kingdom Metazoa; phylum Arthropoda; class Merostomata; order Xiphosura; family Limulidae; genus Tachypleus; species Tachypleus tridentatus. Next base: position 146,532,256 of record NC_134833.1, read on the forward strand.
GTATTGAAATATCTTATAAGCACGTGAATTTACTGAACATTTTTTTAAATATTGTTTCATTAGAAGATACATTTAAAAATGTAGATAATGAGTGTGTTACTGAGAGTGGAAAATAACAGCCATATGGAGAAACTTCGTACCTGACAATACTATAGTTTTGTCTGGAAAAAGACCCGAGAAAGAGACAATATAAGAATCAGCCATTCTTATTATCAGAAGTTATTGGTTAGTAACTCATGTGGGTAGGAATCAGGTTTTGTACAATTGACTCCTACGTCTTTCTTTCTGGAACCTGGAAAAATATCTTTATAACAACAAGATGGTAGTACAAAGAATGGAAATGATTGAGAGAGTTACTATATTAACTACTGCCATCAGCAGAGCTGTGTATTGATAAAATGAAGACCCAACAGATCACAGTAGACTGGACCATCCAGAGATGTTAAATGACGTAAAGTGTGATGGTTGAAATGTGCTCGACCAAGGTGATAATTTTATTACCCTATGTGTGTGAAATGTAATTTTATAATACGATATCTGTTATTGGAGTAACGGATTTAGTAAGTATACTTATTTCAATACTGATATTTATTTCAGTTAAATATATATTTAGAAATGTATGTAACTTATACTGTTAAATGTGTGTTGTGAAAGTCCAATCTGTTCTCTAAAGCAATCCCTTCCGTAAGCACCAACTACTTCAATAGAGCCCAGCTCTCAAGTGCTAAGACTCATGTAACAACTTTTCAGGCAACAAAGGTGTAAAAGGAGAGCTGCCAACAGGATGTTGCCTACAATCAGTAAGGGATCTTCTCAAAGGAAGTACCACAATTAAAGGAGCACCAACTACACACTCATCTGTGGTGAGATCACTACATTCTGAAATAAAAACCAAAAACACAGTCTTGGAGCTTACTTTTCCTGAGGGTCGATCAGGAATGATCTAGTCTTCCCAAGATAGCTAGTTCTTTACAGCCAAAAATCACCTCAACACCAGTAAAGAATGTTTTGACAGCACCTAAACCACCATCACCTAAACACCCAAATTGTATCCATAAGACACAATCAAAGTTATATCTCCCCACCATCCTACGAATGACAATCACCATGTGATATGTGCTATCCAGTTTATAATGTTTAAAAGACATTGCCAAGAGACAGCCACCTATTGAACAGAAGTGTCACTGTAACGTCCCTAATTATCAACTACAGAGACTTCTGACATTCCATCTTGGTTATGAACGAAGGTGTGATGACAACGTATGGATAGCTTACACCTATAAGGTCTTAGCAAAAACAGAAGAGACAGTACAGAAAACCACCAATACCAGCACAAGACAAATGACAGCTTTTGATGATCTACTGTCGGGGTTTAATCTCTGTTTGCCCTTGGAGTAAAATTATATTATGCTAACATTTTTCGTAATGCCTCCCAGTGGTATGTCTACGGACTTATTACTCTAGAAACCGAGTTGTAGACGGAGTACAGATAGCCTATTGTGTTGCTTCGCACTTAACGCCAAACAAACACAATCAAATGCTTCATAATTGTCTAAACATACTACCCTTTTAGTGTGTTTCCCATTCAATTTCATTTTTGCTCAGGTGATCTATGTACATACATATTGGAATAAAAGGACTTACAAATATGTTTGTTTTGGAATTTCGCACAAAGCTACTCGAGGGCTATCTGTGCTAGCCGTCCCTAATTTAGTAGTGTAAGACTAGAGGGAAGGGCAGCTAGTCATCACCACCTACCGCCAACTCTTGGGCTACTCTTTTATCAACGAATAGTGGGATTGACCGTCACATTATAACGCCCCCACGGCTGGGAGGGTGAGCATGTTTGTCGCGACTCGGGCGCGAACCCGCGACCCTCAGATTACGAAGCGCACGCCTTAACGCGCTAGGCCATGCCAGGCCTACAAATATGTATGTATTTTTAAAGTTTTCCATCTTTGAATATGACTTTGTACAACGTTGTTAAAGAAGCCTTGGTTGATAATGTAGATGATGCTGTATTGTTTTTTCATTATTACTTAGCTCTTCATTGACACAGCGATACGTCCGAGGACTTACAATGCTATAAACTGGGCTTCGATACCTTTGATGGGCAACACAAAGAGAGTCTACTGTGTAGCTTTGTGCTTGCCTCCAAAGAAATTTTTTTAAAAAAATTACTTAATTATATAATTGTATGATATCTTCCCTTTTGTTATTGTATGACATTGCCTTTGTTTGCTTATTGTTCAGTGAAGATGTCATGTGTTTTATTGATTAATACTGCTTCTCCTATATGACATGTTGTTTTATAACTTTTCAGTCTTTTAGGCCTACCATAGGGTCATTTTTGTTTCTTTAACATCATTTTGTGACATTATTCTGTTACGTAAGTTTGTTTAATGATTTAAATTAACTACAGTGGAAGGATTCGCGTAATTTAATATATTAATATTTGCTGTTGTATTCTGTATTGTGTTAAACTGTAGTTGTGATTTTGGTGTGTAATAATATTTATTAAGGATATTATTATATTATTAAATTTATCATCTGTAATAAAGTTCGTTATTACCATTATGACTTAGTCCGTGTACACTTGGTTAAAGTTAAGATGAATAACAACTCGAGGGCAAACCTGAAACAAAGGAGACAGGAAAAGTATGATACGTAACTACTTTGTGGATTATCACCTTCTTGTAATAATATAGGGAACTTTAAAAATGTATTTATATAACTACAGGCAATTTTAACATGACACAATGATCAAAATTGTCATTACTTTCCTTTCGCTCTAAATAACTATAGATCTGTGTCATTCACCTTGAGTAGCATCTTTTGTTTTCCCATGATAAAGATGGTTGCCAGGTCACCTATAGTATGTGAAATTAGACAATTGTCTTTTTCACTAGCAGTTGTGCTATCTTTTGACATTATGACTTTATGTTTCACCGGGAAGGACCAGTCACGTATTAAGTGCTATAAACTCTGGATAAGTCTCACATTAACATATTATGTAAATACTGAGAGATTTATTCAGTTTGGAACTGGATATCTACATAATTAATTAGGGTAAATTTCAGAACTGACGCTCCAATAAAATCAGTTGTAGGAAGTAAAACATGTTTTTTCAGTATTTGTTTTTGTAATAATAATTATTTACTGTGGTTTTACATTTGTATTCAGTTTCTCTTTATTTCTCACAAATCCAATTCGTCATAATATATATATATATGTAGAATTATTTCACAGTAAGTACCTGTAAGAATTATTCTATGGACCTATCCTGTTACTCAGGGAGATCAGTCCTGTTTGGAAATACAATATGAGCTGATTCTTAAGAAAGAAGCTTTGTCTACCATCTCGCTGTACAATACACACTTTGATATAAATTTTCATCTCTATTTTTATTATTTAACGAGTTCTTTTGAGGATTATGTTAAAACAATTACAAAGTTCAGTCAAGCTGATGATAATGAAAAAGTTTTATCTTATCAGCTACAAGTTTCATAAACTAATTTTAGGTTTAACTTGATAAATTAAAATGGCTTCAGGAATTATTCTATCTACTAACATTCTCTCATGTGTGATACTTCTTGTATATTTTTTCATGGAAATACACTGCTGGTCAAAACCTTAAGTCCAATGAACATAAAGAAAAATATGCATTTTGTCTTATTAGACTCAACAACTCATTTGAGTAGAGTTTCGAAAGATGAAAATAAGAAAAGGCCAAATAAAACTAAAACCTTTTTAGCATTTAATAGGGAAAATGTGAACATTATGAAATTATCCTAAATACTAGCTGGTCAAAAGTTTAAGACCATACCAAAAAATAGTCCTAAACAGGATAGGAAATGCCCAACAAGAGGTCTCAGTAGTGTATTGCACGGCCGTCATTGCGAATAACTTAACATTTGCTTTGGCATGGTCGATATAAGCGTTTGCAAAAGGCTGGTTGGAATGTTATTCCAAGTGGTGAAAATTGCTTCACGAAGATCGTGCACTGTTTGAAATTGACGTCCATTTCTATAGACTTCCCATGCCATCCACCCGCAAACATTTTCAATGGGGTTCAGTTCGAGCAAACACGCTGGATGGTCCAAAAGAATCACGTTATTCGCCATGAAAAAGTCCTTTGTCCTGCGGGCATTGTGGATTGCAGCGTTGTTCTGCTGAAAGATCCAGTCATTTCCACACGAGCGAGGGCCTTCAGTCAATAAGGATGCTCTCTCCAACATGCCAATGTAGCCAGCTGCTGTTTGATGCCCCTGTATAACCTGAAGCTTCATTGTTCGATGAAAGGAGAAAGCACCCCAGATCATGATGGAACTTCCTCCACTGTGTCGTGTAGAACATGTCTCCGATGGGATATCCTTGTCGTGCCAGTAATTTTGGAAGCCATCTGGACCATCCAGGTTAAATGTTTTCACATCAAAGAACAACATCTACTTCCACCTTTCTACGTCCCATGTTTGGTGCTTCTCAGCATAGTTTAACTGAGTTATTTCGTGGTGTGGAAGGAGCCGTGGCCTTTAAAGACGTTTACGGTTTTTAAAGCCTTTCTCTCGTAGATGCTGACTTATTGTTTTTGAGCTGCATTCGACGTCCGTAAGGGCCTTAATTTGGTTCGACGATCGGTTGGGGTCTTGCCAGATAAGCAGTCGAATCCTCCTGCTCAACGCCGGCGAAATTTTTTTGGGCCGACCACTTGAAATTCTCGTTCCGTATCCCTCAGGATCTTTTAAGAAATTCTCAACAGTAGTTTCACTACGCTCAATCTCACCAGCGATGGCACGTTGAGAGAGACCTTGCTTTTGCAGTTCGACAATTCTGCCACGTTCAAACTCTGTCAACTTTTTAGCCTTTGCTATGTTTCACCCAATGCAACACAAGAGATATCAGTGGGAGATGTTGACAACACTAATGCTTGAACACAAATAACTAAATTTCGTTACGTGTGTACCGATTAACACATTTATTCCAGTATCGTCTTAAACTTTTGACCAGCTAGTATTTAGGATAATTTCATAGTGTTCATATTTTCCCTATTAAATGCTAAAAAGATTTTAATTTTATTTTTTCCCCTTTTCTTATTTTCATCTTTCGAAGCTCTACTCAAATAAGTGGTTGGGTCTAACAACGCAAAATGCATAGTATTTCTTTTTGTTCATTGTCCTTAAGATTTTGGCCAACAGTGTATGCAGTTCCAGAGTCGAGAATTTTAAAGTTTTCATGGTGCGGTTGTTATCATCAGTGTACAATCGGATACAAAACTCAGGTAGATTAGTTATCTTATATCCGCTTCTAGCTGAAATTATTACGTGCTCATGTACACGTATTTGTACGTGACGTGTAATTTTACCGATATATTTTTACTGAAGTTTATTTATACAAACCCAACAGAGCATAGGAATTGGTGGATTGTTTTTGGTTTTAAGCATACAGAAAACTAAAAATCGCCAAATAAAACAGCTAACCACATACTGCAGCAAGTCTTTTATCACATCACCAATATATTATTATAAATCTGAACCTGAAAACATCGCCAGACTTAATCACAATAAGAATGTCAAACTTATAAAACAAATTAGGCTTTTCACACATGCTCGTTCTCTCAGCCGTGGGGGCGTTATAATGTGATGGTTAATCTCATTATTCGTTGGTAAAAGAGTAGCCCAAAATCCGGAGTTGGGTGGTGATGACCAACTGCCTTCCCTTTAGTCTTACACTGCTAAATTATGGACGACTAGCGCAGATAGCCTTCGAGTAGCTTTGCGCGAAATTAAAAAACAAATCAAATAAAGAAACAAAACAATACTCATGGTGGGCAGAACACAGGTAGCCCATTGCGCTACGTTGTGCTTAATTACAAACGAACGAACGAGTTTATTATTCCTTCTATTATTTAGTTCAACTATGAATTTTTAGTTATGTTAAGCACTAACTTAACTTCTCTCTAAAGCATGCTGATTTTGATTAAGAATTTATGAATTACGATATCGACACAATCCCCTTCTGGCGGTGACATACTGATATTAATGTTGAGAAAGTTAATCTAGATTTATGATAACAGCTTGTCATATGAAACATAACCTCTTAGTCCAACCACTTAATCAGAAGCCTTCTTTGATCTTGAAAACGATTTAGTTCACGAGATTTTGGCAAAACTATTGCTAGTTATTTGCTAAACGTTTTTCTTCACATTCAATAATGATTTACTTTAAAAAAAATATTTTTTCTTATGAATTGTATATATTTTTTTCTTTTTTTCTTAATTCGTTTGGTGTGTATTAAGATTTATGTTATTGTATTTATTGACGCTTGTACACAGTGCTGATAGGGCACGGGTTATTATTGTTTGGCAAGTGATAAAACGTGAAATGTTTTTTTGTTTTGATTTCAGTTGTTGTATTTAATAAATTGTTTGACTTTAGCTGTAGCCGCTTTTTAAGTATTCTATTACAAATTTATCAATTACCATATTTCTTTCTTCGGCAATAATTATCTTTATTTCTAGATCTATTCTCGATGAATACGTTTGTTTGTTTTTTGAATTTCGCACAAAGCTACTAGAGGGCTATCTGTGCTAGCCGTCCCTAATTTAGCAGTGTAAGACTAGAGGGAAGGCAGTTAGTCATCACCACCCACCGCCAACTCTTGGGCTACTCTTTTACTAACGAATAATGAGATTAACCATCACATTATAACGCCCCCCACGGCTGAGAGAACGAGCATGTGTGAAAAGCCTAATTTGTTTTATAAGTTTGACATTCTTATTGTGATTAAGTCTGGCGATGTTTTCAGGTCCAGATTTATAATAATATATTGGTGATGTGATAAAAGACTTGCTGCAGTATGTGGTTAGCTGTTTTATTTGGCGATTTTTATGTGGCTGTGGTTAGGATGTTTGGCGCGACGGGGATGCGAACACGCGACCCTCAGATTACAAATCGCACGCCTTAACACGCTTGGCCATGCCGGGCCAACCGATAGGTACGATACGAATAATTTACACTAATTTATTTATTTTTTAAAACCCGATAATATAAATTACAGTTATCATGTATATTAATATTTTAAGTTACTGATACCGGATGGGGAAAAATATGAAGAAACAAACAATGAAAAAAAAAGCATATTACCGGATTAAGAGTTAATATTTTAACAAGTTATTGTAACATTAACCTTTGCTCTGTATTTATTTCTAACCAGTATACGATATTTTTAAGTGCAAACAATCTTGCATCAATAAATATAAATTAAACAAATTAAAATATTTGTATTTTTATCTGATATCAAATGAATAATAATTTTCAAAAATTAAAATATTAATTTTTTAAGCTACCGGCCATCTTGAAAAGGTGGTATGTTAATAACTTTATTACATCTGAAACTGGTTTTACTTTTATCAAAAATACTCTGTATAATTGAGATGCATCGGTATGTTACTTAGTGTTTTTGCAAACTTCTTGAATGCGGCTGTAGGGTATTGTAGCTCATCAGGTGAATAATATTAACGAAAAGTTAATATATGCTAAAGTGAAACAAAGCTGAAACACCATACAGTTGTAATTAATATAGTCTGATGTTAATATATATTTTATTTACTTAAATAAAATATGCTGGTACTATACATTTAGTAAAAGCTCCATAAATACAGTTCTTATAATCCATTTACTACATATTTTAAAAATAATATTTTTTCTTCTGAATGTCTGAAATGTTATAAATTGCATAGTCTAGTTAAAATATACATTAACATTATTATGATATTACCAATATTAATTAACAGTTCATTATGTGGAAATTGTACGATTTGTCTTACGTCATATTATTAGTAACTACAATAACTTAATACTAGAAAACCAAGGAGTAGGTGGCTGTATTTTACTTTTAGTTTCTGGTAATTCTTGTGGATACTGACTGAGATGGAAACGTTCTGGGCAATAACCTTTGTTTTGACAAGGCCTAGTACTAGTATTAAGAATCAGTGATTATATATGAGATGGTTAAGCACCTACTGTTTAAGGTGCTATATGTACGTATCACTGGATGGCTATACCATGATTGTTTTAATGTTCATAAAATTAACCTTTTATGCTATATAGCAGTGCTTTATGGGTAATAAACAAAAACATTAGTTTCACGATAATGGGGTCAGGTGTTAGAATCTAACCTGAGACAATCAATTTTCTTCTTTAGAGTAGTGTTTCTTGTGATGTGAAACTTGCAAGTTAATTTTATCCATTTTGATTGTACAATGGACCATGATTAGCAGAGAAAGGTGTGCTATATTTTCTACATGATCTAAGTTAAGTGGAATTGGTTACGATATTGTAGATTAGGTTTGGTTAATTTGGGTTAGTACGTGACACATTTAATTGGAACTAGTAAAACAACTGATATTAAAACAATTTTCCATATAGAGATGACAAAGTTACTTTCACAATTGTTGTGTAGTTGCTTTGAAATAACTGCTATGCATTTGGTTTACAAAATGATGCATTAATACTGCAATGATATATCTATTGTTTAAACTCTAGATAAACAGCTGCCACGTGCGACCAAGCACGCTCGTAACTTGTTTTCATGATAACATACATTGTAATAAAAACTTGTATAATTAACTATGCAGTTCAACAACGTAACTGTAAACTAGTAAATTCTGTGGTACATAGTCAGAAGTATAGATTGCATAATTGAAAAAAACGTGTAGTTTACTTTTGAATGTATGAATATTGGTCATATGTATAAGTGAAAACATTTGCTACACTACAAAAGTTAGCAGTGTATGAATGTTTCTTAATATTCTTGTTACAGAACCTTGGTAAATTTTTATAAAAATGTTTGTTGGAAATCTTTTCATTTAAGGGATAGTAGCTATGTAGAAAGAGGCTCGTATGTTAGGAGATGGAAGTGAGGTGTCTGTACAGTTAATATTTGAAATATATATGTATTATGTAATATTAAAACTGTGATTACATGCCCCTGTGTATCCTAGCAAGTAACTACAAACATTGGAAAAATGTATTGATTTATGTTGTAAAAATGCATGTTATGTATCTTTAATCTCAGCCAGTGATCAAGAGAACAGGAAAACTAGACACAGGCAAAGTTGAACTGCAGTTCTTTGATTCACACTACATGTTGAAAGAAGGAAAAGATGAAAAGAGGACTGGTTGGTTAAAGCCCTCCTGTGTTCCTCTTATCATTATCTTGATATTAACTCTCTTGGTGGTTCTCTTTCCTCTACTAGATCATGAGAAACATAACAGTAGTCCTATAGCAGGACTAAACCACTTAACATACTTAGGAAAAAGCTGTTCTAGTCTGTGTGTGTAAGTCATAACATTTTTAATCTGACTCTAATATTAAACTGTACAATTTATTGTATTATACTTGTATGTATTTACAATAATATGAGTAAGTGTGTGAGTCTACTTAATTATATAAAAACTTAATGGAGAATAGTACACAAACTGTAAACAGTTTGATAAATTTATGCCTTGTTTTATAATTAGTGTAATTGTTTTGGATAACCTGTTAAATAGGACTCAAAAAGTGTATGTTTACTCAAGAATTACTTTTGTATCACAGTCTTTCTTGGAGTGTTATGTTAAATGCTGAATCGGACTTTAATGTTGCCAGTTGATATTTTAATATGTGAATACATAATATATCTGTATATATTTTATAGTAGGCTGTGTTACTTAGTTGTGAGAGTAAACTTACTTTTAGTGCTTGTAATGTGAAAAGTAAAATATGTTAAGAAGGTCAATAAATTTCATCTTAATGTTTGTTTTCATTGTAATCTATAAAATGTAAATTAAAAGTTGAAGATGAGTTGGTGATTTAGTTTTATAGATGGCAATGTACATGTAAAATCTAGTATATATAAAGAGTGTAGTGATGTGTGCTTATTAGTTAATTTACTTATCCCATATCATTGAATTATAATATTCATATATTGCTCTGTGAATAATTAATGTTTGGTATTCCTAGATCATAGTAACATTTAGATTATAATATATGTATCAGAGACCTGCAACATGTTTGTGGCCAGATTAATGCATCTCTTTAAATACAGAATTTTAAGAATAATACAAAATAATTTTAATTACAGATGTTGAAATCTTTTTAAGTGTATTTGTCTTAGGACTAACATTAGTTAAGCCTTTATTAAGTATGACATATATTCAATTAAAAAAAAAACATAGTAACTTGTCCATGTTTTTCGCTTTAGTTTAGTTAGGACTAAATTTATTGTACTCAATATTATCAGTAAATATACTTATAATGTTATTCTATGATCTATTGTTAGACCTTTTTGAAAACTGTGTAAAGTTTTTAATAGTTTTTGTATAACATTTCTATAAAGTATATTTATAAACCACCTTGTTTACATTCTTTATAAGAAAGTGTATGTGCTTGTGCACCAAGATAGTAAGATATGCTTGTACTTTAAGGACGGACAAAATCTTAATGTTATTACAATAAGCATATGCTTGTATGTGTCTATGTAGCTTGAAAATTAAAAGTTACTAGAAAATTGACAAGAGCAAAATATTAAAGAGATACATGACTACTTCACAGTTTTGAAATTACACTCTAATATTATTTTGAAGTGAGACTCATTTTATGATTAGCTTATGTTTATTGTATTGGAAAAAAATGTAGAGAAGTGCTTTTGTGTGAATTATTTTTTGTGAAAAATGTTAAATACCAGGTTTAGTAGTTCTTGTTATATAATTTTATGATATCAGAGCAGTAATGGTATAATTTGTTCATGGTTGTTGATCACTTGTTTCAGTTTCCAACTTGTTGAAAGTATTCCAGAGAATCTAACATATACAAAAGGCTCACCTCTACATCCTTCTATCTTTGAAGGATGGCTTGATCTAATAAACAAAACTGAGAAATCTATCGATATTGCTTCCTTTTATTGGACGTTGCGAGGCGATGATGTTGTTCCTGACCCGACTGCATGGGAGGTAAAAACTGACTTCAGTAAACTCTAAAGCATTTCTAACATTTTGTGATTGAAGTGAAACGTGTATTCTAACTGTGGCTTGTTGTCCTCAGCCAAACTTAATATAGGAGGTTAAAGTTAGTAAAGGGATGGGTATTAACTTCTTAAACCTGATAGGATGCTGCCAGTGTACCCCAAAATCCCAATATACTCATCCAATTACACTTCAGTGTCTTTAGTGAAAAACTAATGCAAACCATGTTATTATCTATAAAATTAAGAAAATTTAAATTTCATAAGATATGGTAATAAGTATTAGGAAAATATGAAAATAATTCCAGCAGAAATCTAAAAACAATTATGGGTTTAAAGAGTTAAGGAAATTGAAGTAATAGGTGTAGTGGATATTTTAAAATATTTTTTTATAATAATGTAAAATCATTGTTTATTAAATGTTGAGTAATATTGAACCTTTCTTCGAATATTTATTGTTTAGAATATTTAAAGTGATATATACTATAAACCTATTTTAAAGTAGTAAACATTTAACTTTGATTTATTATTGAAAGAAAAACTTTCAACAGTTTCTATTAATGTTTATCTGATTGTGTTAACTCCATCTAGTAGATACTTCTCAGGTGAGGAATGCATAGCTTCATATAAAACTTAAAACCATTAAATAAAATAATTGTTATAACTCTATTTCAAAAATCATTCACTGAAAATTATTTTAAGATGGATATCTTTTCTAATTGTAAAACTTATTTTGTGTAATTTGTAATGAAGAATGAAATGAAAGTGAAATCTTTCACTCAATGTACAGTTAGCTCCAAAGAGACTTGCCTTTCAGAAATGCAGAGTTTTTAAAGTTCATAAGTGTTCATTTGCTGAGAAAATGTCATTCTATGAAAAAGGAATTAACAATTTGTATTTCTTATGTGCTTCTAGTTTAATTACAACAAGCCTTTGTTCTGACCATTTTAAGACTTTGTAACAAAATATTTGAACAGTTAGTGATGAACCACAGCGTACGATATAGCTAAAGACAAAAGTACAAATACTATTTGCTTGAACACATCATCATTTAGTTATATAAATGTAAAGTGAATAAAATTGTATGATAGGTGTAGGAAATTTGAATTCTAATGTGCACTTACCTCCACTCACAAAATTAGCTATTGTTATTCAGTGCTGCCCTCTGTATACAAACTTTTTCTATATGCATGCCACAACCCTTCTGCTCACCCCTATTGGAATTGAAAGATTTTAATGTTTCTCATGCAAATCATCATGTGTCACTTCTTCACCAGTAGGAGCATGACATACATGACACGTGTGACTCCCTCTGTACTACTCTGCCAAACTTTCACTTCTCATTTCGTAGTGCTTGTATTCAATTAGTTCCAGTCTCATTATTCTTTTACACCTCTTGATTTAGGTGGACTGTTTTTTTTCAATGTGAATTCCAAAGTTCATGCTATCATTTTGTATTTATCTGCTGGAAGATTGAATTTTACATGGGCTGGTCTTTGTCCTGGTTGTTCCTCCTGAACAGGATGAGCCTCTTAAGACTGATAAGGACTTGGATCGTCTGTTTATGTCTCCTGATTTTGCTTTACCTTCTCACCCCTGTCTGAGGAATCAGTTAAACTTAACAAGGTCTTTTTTTAGTTTTGTTTCTCATCTTTGGGAGGTTTTATACTTTGCTCCTATTTCTTATGAGCTACATCCTTTCTTACACCACGACCAATCATCCCACCCCTTTCTGGTTTTTTCCTCTTTCCCCTGATATTTGAGTTCATGCTGGTTACTTTGCATCTTAATTAAATGATAGAATTAGCATGTCTTGTTCCACATGGTCTTCAGATTAGTTCAAGCTTTCTTGTTCTTTGGAACTGTTAGTTCTCCACACTTTATAAGTTATGTGGTCTTCAATGACATCACTGGTCTCTTTCAGTTATGCCCATATGAGATCTCTTTGGTGTGCTCTTCATAACCTTTCTTTCCTCTTTTACTCCAGTTATCCTTCCTCTCACAATGCAAGATGATCTGCTTTGATGGTTAGACAAGACACATACATCAGTGGGTGTGCCATTTCCTCCCTTGTGTCTGGATCTATATCTTTTTATGGATGCATTCCTGCAGGACTGTGGTGCATGCTTCAGTCACCAAGAAACTTCTTCATTCAGGCAATTCTATGGTAATAGCACATATCAATCACCAAGGGAGAATGTGATCAAGGGATTTTCGTTTTCAAATATGGGATCTTTTATACTAGGCCCACACACACAACACATCTCTTTGTGTATCATGTACTGGATGCTTTCAATCTCATTGCAGGTAATCTTTTCCACTCTGGATGGATATATCTGACCAGAGTGGTCCTTAAATCCCCATGTTTTCATTTGGTGGATTCTTCCCAAGAGGATGTACTTGCGATGAGCCTCAGTTACAAATTACCTCTCTTTTGGTTCCTAGTCCTTCATTTTCAGACACTGGCAGTGCAGTCAATGCCTTCAGTCAAGATTGATCCCAGAATTATCTTTATGTTTATTCTGCTGTTTGATTGCTTCATTGGATTGTCTCTTTCATCTATACCACTCCTTGCTGGATTCTTCTGAATGCTCTTTATTAGCCAGATCAGCCATGGTTTCCATTGTTTACAGCAGCTGCTACTCTCCCCTCCTGTACCTCTTTTATTGTCTCCCTCCTACCTTTGTCAACATTAATTGCTGATCCTACATCTTCATGTCTTGCTTTTATCTGGGTCTTGGTGAGGAGATCCAGTTCTCTCATCAAGCTGCTTTCCTTTCATTTGGTACCATTTTCACTGATACACATCCATGGAAGGTATTCCAAAGATTGTCTACAACTCTGAGTTGTTAATTACCAGTCTACTGTGGCTTGTGTAGTGAAAATTCTTCTTTGTTTTTTTTTTACACAGGATCACAGTTTATCATATGGGTTTATGCAATATATTTTGTTTTTCCCAATAATGTAGAGTTCTTATTTTACCTGATTTTACCATGCTGATGTGTTCCTTCCAGGTGTGTTCTTATCCCAGCTTATCTATCCTTCTGGTTTGGGATGTTAATGTGGTATGTCATTAATTTTACCTCTGTTTAATCTAATTTCCTTGAGTTGCATATTTTGTCTTTCCCTTAAAATGTGTTTCCTTCTCCTCTTAGCATGTGAATGTCAGCGATCAGATTTGTTTGCTTTTTGGCATTTCACGTACACTTTATCACTCTACCTATCTTCTTCCTTATCTGGATTATTCCTTCCTCATAAAGACTTCAGTGTCTTAGGAGGGTAGTTCCTCCTTTTTGTTTATTTTTCTTCCTTCTTTTTTTATCTTTACCCTTGACTGAATCTGGATAGGCTTTTGTGTCCAATCAGGGGTCTTCATTGTTATATTGCCCATACACCTTCCCTTCATAGAACCCATTCCAGACTCTTTATTCCCTAGAAGTCATTTTCTCTTCATGATCTTTCATCTTCAACCCTTACTAATTGTATCCAATTTTTCATCTGATTGGCCTATTCCTCCTTGTCTGTTCTGAGGGTCTTCTTATCAGATTAAACACCTCATTGTTTTTCTCTCTTCTTGTCTTCATCATCTGTTAAAGGAAATTTTATGATCAGGTATGTGGACCATGTCCAATACATTTATCTTCCATTTCATATTGTAGTTTCTTTTTGTCAGGTTTGCATCTGATTAATTAGTTTCTATTCATGTTTTTTTTTCCTTGTAGGGACCTTTTCTTTATTAATCATTATATGAATTCTGCTCTGTGGCGAGTGGTGCATGATCAGGTGCTTTTTTTTAAACTCAAAATCAAAATGTATAGACTTGTTGACTTGTGTTTTGTATTCTATGGCTTCTCAGTGCTCACCTCTGAGATGAGGTGTTGCACGAGATCTCTTGTAGGTGGATTACCTCATGATGTTTTGCTTCATAAACATGCACATTCCAGACTGTACTATCCAAGGATTGCATAAGTAAAATAGAAGAGAATTGCTGCTCATTCCTGCCATACCTAGAGTGAATAACTCATTATGACTTCCTTTTCAAAATAAGGTTACATGGGAACCCATTGCACTGTCTCAGGAGATGGCATTCCTCCAGGCTTTTTGTAACATTTTCACCTCCTTTCTTTGAGTGAAGTATGGGAATTCCTACCACTTTCCAGTTCCAAACTGCTAGGGAGACATCCTGTTGAATGAGTTCCTCACAATACCCATTTAGTTACAGAGTAAGATATTGGTGTTCTGTGGGTATGGATAGTGTAATGCACTCTCCTTCACAACATATAATCGTTAAGGGATGTTATGTCTATAAAAATATGGCTTATCCCTTTGAGCAGGATTCCTCATCCTACTCCCATACAGACAGATGTCAGTACCTTGTGACTGGGTTTTGGATTTTGAGTACCACAGATTGTCATGAGTCTTCACACATATTTTGGGTTGTCTGTCTTTCTCTTTCACTTTTTTCTCTGTGTTTGTGGGTCACAGACATAGTATGTGGAATTTTTACAGTTCTATCCTTTTGGCTCTCCCTTTTCCTCGTTTAATACAGGGATGTTGTTGCTTTTTGCATGATTCCAGTAAGTTTCTGGTTGGGGAGTTGATTACATGCAATATGCATCTTTTTAATACCAGGTGTTGAATCCTTTGATCAGTAGCTCATTGCAAATACTTGTGATATAGCTGAGAGACAGTGTGATTCTCAATCCCCCAGTCTTTTGGGTTTGAACTGAAGATGGTATGATTCTCATTTTATCCCTCTGTGAGCCTTAGTTTCAGTAACATTGATTTTGGATGTAGTTGACTTACCAAGCATGGTCTGTCATGCCCTTCCTACCCACTGTACACCTAAGGACACATTCATACCTACTTTTATGTCATGGTATAGAGTTATTTTATGTGTTTTGGAACTTGACACTGACACTTGTCTCCCACTAAGATGTAATCCTCTTCTTTACTGCCCTTCCTCATATTTCATGGTGAGGCAAATAGTATACCTGGTTCAGAAGTGGTACTGTTCCCCTCTTTGGATCCTTGGATCTGAAAATCTCATTTCTAGGGGTATCCTTTCTATGTATTGTTTTGGTGGTGGGGGTTACTTCTGTCATTCCCTGACACCTGTCCCTTCTCCCATGTAGTGTGAGATTCTAATTAATCTTTTGTGAGAGGTAAGTACCATATCAGAAGTTATAATTTTTTGTATACTGAAAATGTATTTTCAATAGTTACTTACCTTCACTCACACTTGCTACCCTTCCTTCCCACTTTAATCCAGTGCTTACGTCTTCTGCCAAACTTTGAACTGATCGTTTAGTAGAAGAGTATAGAGGGAGTCACATGCATTGCATTATGATGATGTCCTGCTGCTATTGGTGGTGAAATGACACATAATGATTTGCATGAAAGATATTTTGGAACCTCTCAATTACAGTAGAGGGGAGTGGACAGAAGACTTGTGGCATGCATACAGAAATAGTTTGTGTGTAGAGGGCAGCACTAAACAAGATAGCTAATTTTGTGAGAGGTGTAAGTAGCTATTTGAAATAAATTCTCAGTATAGGAAAATAATAACTAATTGAAGGTTTAAATTGTAGAATCCACCAGAGGAACAGCAATAAGTTTATGGACTTACAAGGCTACAATCCAGGATTTAATATCTGTTTGCACAGCAGATGCTGGATAAAAAATATCAGAATAAAATATATTACTTAAAAGCGGTTTAATTGAAACTGATTTTTTAAACAGAAAATGAAAGTTTTTAATCAATAATTAAAAAAAATAAAGTTTTAAGATAAAAAGAAGTATCCTTAATATTTTTTTAGAAAACATTTTTTCATCAACATTTTTGAACATTTCACAGTCTGTAAAAGTCCAGAAAGGGGTAATCAAGTTTTAAAAAATATATATTTTAAGGTCAAAAGGAGATACTGTTAAATAGGTTTTAACCAAGATTCATACAGTTTGGTTAAGTATTTCTACTGTGAAAAAAAGAAAGGGTCAAAGGATAACATTGGTACACCCCTTCTTCCTTGTACAGAATGGGTTAATTTAATATTTCAGGATATTGTCGTTTCAGAGATACAGCTTTGATGATGATGTTATCCTTTTATAGGGTGAACGTGTTTTTCAAGAACTTCTTCGTGCCGGAAGCACAAGGAACATTAGTATTAGGATTGCCCAAAACAAGCCATCAAAATATCAACCAAATAAAGATACTGAATATTTAGCAAGGAAAGGTAACTGTGGAAGGTTTAGTTGTCATAAACTTGTAGTCTCATGTTTGTGAAAGTTAACTAAAACTATTGTTAGTTCAAACATCTTTCATTGAAACAAAAGTGTTATTATATAATAATGTTTTAGTAATATGTCTAACTGTTCATAGAAGATGAGAAAAAAAAGTTGTGTGTGGCAATCTGACAGTTAAAAACAGTCCGATTAAAATGATATGTATAGCTTTTCATGTAAAATAAGGAAAAGTGTAGAAATTCCTTGGTCAGTTAACAGTCTTACTGACAGAATACAAATTAATTGATGTGAAAAAAACTGTTCACGTTTGCCCAACAGTTAATGTTGTCATTGATAAAGTATATACAACTGTTCACATTTGTCCAACAGTTAATGGTGTTCACAGAGTACATACAACTGTTTGCATTTGTCCAACAATTTTTTTGGATTTTGTTTCTCATGTATGAGAAGTTTTATACCTTGCTCCTATTTCTTATGAGCCACATCCTTTCTTACACCACAACCAATCATCCCACCCCTTTCTGGTTTTTTCCCCTTTCCCCTGATATTTGAGTTCATGCTTGTCACTTTTCATCTTAATTAAATGATAGAATTAGCATGTCTTGTCCCACATGGACTTCAGATTAGTTCAAGCTTTCCTACCATTGCCCCCTCAGTGTGGATACCTGTACATGGTGATGGAACCTCCCAGGGAAGGTTCTGTTCTTTCTGGTTACCACCTCTGGGATCTAAACATCCACCTGCATGTTTGCTATGCGTGGTGACCCGTGAAGGGGAGGAGAGGATCCTGGTGGTTGAGGGGCCCAACCCTAATACACCACTTTGGCCTTGAATTCCTGCAGACAGGCAACCTTTGGGTGGCCCCTTTTGTGTCAGTCAGCTGGTCCACTTGGGCTAAAGTTAACCAACAACCAGTGTTGGAAGTTCTCAGTGGGTGTTGTGGACATGTGTCTGATGCTGGTGTTTGGGTATAGTGCTTACGAAACCTTGGTGTTGCTGCATTATCCCTGCATGACATTGTAGTGCGTCCCCTCGTAGGGCTTCATGGTGGGTGGGGTCAGTGGGTACCGAAATTTTTCTTTTTTCCTATGGATCCTCCTTCAAAAAAATTAAATAAATTAGTGAAAAAACAGTCAATAGGTAAGTGACCACATCTTGAAGACTCTGAACAGCGATCTTCAACATCTGTAACACACATACCTCATTTTCTTATATTACATTCTCTTTCAGAAAAACCTTTAGGGCAATTGTCCCCCTTTTTTATTCAGAAGGGACAAGAGGGTCTCCACTGTCAGTAAAGAAGCTTTGATCTGGAGACATATTAGTTGAAACATCCACAACCCACCACAGTGAACTCCTCTTGAATTCAACATCAATTGGGGATATATCTATTGAGGTTACCCCTCATGCTACCTTGAATTAATCACGAGGAGTTATTGTTGAGAGGGATTTGAAAAACGTCCCCAAGTCAGAGATTCTCGCTGGTCTCTCCACTCAAGGAGTTTCTGCAGTGAGGCGCATCTCCACTCGCAAAGATGGAGTTACACTGCCAACAAATACCCTCGTTTTGACATTTGGCATCATCACGTGCACCTGCCACCATCAAGGCAGGTTATCTGAATTGCAGGGTATGGCCATACATTCTGAACCCTCTCCGATGTTTCCAATGTCAGGGATTTGGCCACTCAAAGACATCATGTTGTGGTTCCCTGACATGTTCTCGTTGTGGTGGCAAGAACCACAATGCCTATGAGTGTGAAACAGACCCACATTGTGTCAATTGCAATGGTTCTCATCCTTCCTACTTTCGTTTTTGCCCAAAATGGTTGGAGGAAAAAGAGGTGCAGCATTTGAAAACGACTCATAACATTAGTTATCCTGAGGCTTGGAAATTGCTGTCCGCCACTTCTGATTGGACATATGCTGCTGCACTATGTTCCACCACTACAATGGGAATGCAAACAGATCTCTCTGTGCCTCCAAGAGAATCATTCTCAAAGCAAATGAAAAGCCTTTTGACCTCCATGGTTAAAAAAGTTGATGAATCAACTTCTACACCCATCTCCCATACATTCCAACAAACCACATGATCCACATCTTTTGGTTCCAGGTACAGGCATTTCTTCAGATACATCTTTTTCTCCCACCCCAAGTTGCAAATCAATCATTCGTTCACGTCTTCAGTCACTGGAATCCCCTTTCAACAACAAAGACCTGCCCAATCAACCCAGGGCAGAATCCATGGAGGTCGATAGACCTTCCTCGAATAAGGAAAGTAAGGAAAAAAGATATGGTCGTAAACAGAAGGGTTCTCCAGCCAATTCACCTACACGTCATTAAAAATGGCCACCTTAATACAATGGAACTGTAGAGGTTTACGTTCTGATCTGAATGATATCAAAACACTGATTGCTTCCCACCATCCTGTATGTCTTTCCTTACAAGAAACATTTCTAAAACCTGCTGATACAGTCACCTTTCAGAAATTTTCTCTATACAGAAATTACAGGCTGTGTGATGGATGAGAACATGGAGGGGTGCCACTATTGGTTGATCAGCATGTGCCCACCCTGTCTTTGTCACTCAACACACCCCTGGAGGCTGTAGCCATCCATGTTTCCTTGGGTCAAACCATCACTGTTTGTTCTCTCTACCTGTCACCTGGAGAGACATATGATCAATCAGACCTTCATGCTCTCGTTGAACAGTTGCTGTCTTCCTCTCTAGAGTGTGTGCTCTCTGATCGCAACCTTCCTCTTTTCAATACTGGTTCTTCTACTTATTTTCATGCACCTAGTCAGTCCTTTACTGCTATTTCTTGGTTTGCTCCCCTTCATTATTCTCACATTTTTCATGGAGGATTGACAATAATCCACGAGGCAGTGATCATTCTCCTGTATTTTTGAGAGAGACTGGCTGTGGTCAATGCCACCTTACCCACGTGCCCCAGTGGAAGGTGGATCAGGCAGACTGGTCCACTTTCACTGCTTTCACAGAACTTGATCCTGCCATCGTCTGTCAGCCATCAATAGACGACTGTGTGGCAGCAGTAACTGACTGTATTATACAAGCAGCTGCTCATTGTATTCCTAAAATCTTGACACGTTTTCCACTATATCCTCGTCCATGGTGGAAACCTGCCTACCACATGGCACGGAAGGCTCAAAAACGGGCCTGGGATACTCTCCGTTGATATTCCACATTTTCAAACTTCATTGCTTTCCAGCAGGCCCGTGCACATGCTAGGTTGGTAAGATGTCAAAGCCAGAAAGAATCTTGGATAAAGTTCACAACTGGCATATCTTCTACCACCAGTTCCAAAGTCATATGGGACTAGATTTGAAAGGTCTGTGGGCAATATAATTCTGCCTCACTCTTGCTCTCTAATGACCAGGAAGTAGCTGATACCTGGAGAATCACCAATACTCTAGGTGAAAGCTTTTGCCAGGTATCTAGCACTTCTGCTTCATTCTCCACCTTCTTAGCCATCAAGTTTCAAGCAGAATGATTACCTCTTTCCTTTCAAGCTGGTTGTCTCTACGACTATAATCGTCCCTTTACACTGGTGGAACGTAAACTTGCTCTTTATTGGTCTGGCAGCACATCAGTTGGACCTGATGATGTACACTATGAAAAGCTGCACATCTATCTCCTGCTTCTCTTGGTATTCTTCTGATTGTTTTCAACCAGATCTGGCAGGAGAGTGTTTCCTTATGTCTGGTGCCAGGCTATTATCTTACCTTTCTCTAAGCTTGGGAAAGATCCCAAGATTCCTTCAAACTGCCGTTCAATTGCTTTGACAAGGTGTCTTTGTAAGACCTTAGAGAGGATGGATAATGCTCGTCTTGTTTAGTTCATCGTATATAACATCCTCCTTTTGCCCACCCAGTGTGGGTTCCAATGACAGCACTCCACCATGGACCACCGAATTAGACTTGAAATGTCAATCAGAGAAACCTTTCTCAAACGACAACATCTTGTATCAATATTCTTTGACATTGAGAAGGCTTATGACACAATATGGAGGTATGGCATTTTGCGAGACCTCTATATATACTCTTCAAAAAAAGAAATGCAAAAGGCAAAATTTGAGACATATTGTTGACAAGTTTATTCTGGGTAGTTCTGTATGACATGTGTGAAACTTTGCACATTCACTGCTGAACATCCAAAGTCTGCAAAGGCGAAGTCCACGCTCACCAGTTGAAGTTTAACGTTACTCAACGTCAATAAAGAGTATGCCCCCCATGAGCATCAATAACTGCTTGGCATCTCCTGCCCATGGAAGCGATGAGATGACGAATCACATCCTGTGGAATGGCTGTCCACTCAGCCTGCAAAGCTGCTGCAAGCTGAGGTAGAGTCTGCGGTTGAGGTTGTTGCCGTCGCAGACGTTGGTCCAACTCGTCCCAAAGATGTTTGATGGGGTTTAAATCTGGTGATCTGGAGTGCCAGGGAAGAATGTTGATGTTATGGTGTCTCAAGAAGACAGTGGTGAGTCGGGCTGTGTGAGGACGGGCATTGTCATGTTGAAAAATGTCGTTGACGTTCACCATGATGGGTTGCACATGGGGCCTAAGAATCTCGTCGATGTATCGACGGTCTGATCGGAAATCCTACGCAGCCCTGGTATGGTTGAGGCAGTAGACGTTGCAGTGGTGGTCCTATCCCGAAGGTGACGTAACCGGATGTTGCGATTTTGTGCGGGCGTGGTCGCACGAGGTCTGCCAGATTGTGGACGGTCACGAGTTGATCCATGTTGTTGGTGACGATTCCATAGCCTTGTGATGGTGCTTGGGTGGACATTCACAGCTCTGGCAACATCTGATCGAGATTCGCCTGCTTCCAAGCGACCAATGGCGTTGTTGCGTTGTGCTTCAGTCAGTCTTGGCGTAACTATATTGCGTGTCGGTGGCTTAACACTGAGCTATGGAAACCGAGAACCTGTCACTTTTATAGGGATTTTGCACATGTTGCACTTGTAGAACATGCAGATCTCTCAAACAAATTTATTGGACACACATGCGTTTTGGCGAAAAATCCGATGTTTTCCTCCGTTTTCAAAGTGCACAACTTTTATTGTCATTTTTGTCTGACAATCAGTGCCTTAACACGTGTAACATCACATACTCTGAGCTTGTAACGTTATTACATATATTTCTCTTTAAAATAACAAAAATATCCCTTTTGCATTTCTTTTTTTGAAGAGTATATGTGGGTTACGTAGCCATTTACCCATTTTTATTAAAAAAATTTTAATGGACAGGAGATTCTAAGTTCGTGTGGGTTCGACACTTCCCGTTCTTTTCTACAGGAACTTGAGGTCCCTCAGCATTGTCATCGGCCATAACTGTACAACTCCCTCTCACTGTTGCAAACGGGCTCTATGTTGACGACTTTCACATCTCTTGTCAGTCATTGAACATGAGATATATTAAATGGCAACTAGAAACTGCCCTTGGTTGTGTACTGAAGTGGACCACAGCAAACGGCTTTAATTTCTTTCTCTCTAAAACCGTTTGCATACACTTTTGCCGCCAACAGGGTATTCACCCTTATCCTGAACTCCGTATCGATAAAGTTTTACTGCCTGTGGTCCCTGAGACTAAGTTCTTGGGGCTTATCTTTGACTGTAAGCTGACCGTTATACCACACATCAAGCAACTACGGGTCAAATGTACAAGAGCACTGAACATCTTTCGTGTCCTCTCTACCACCAGTTGGGGAGCACATCGATGTTCTATGTTAAAGATGTATCGTACTCTCATTTGATCAAAACTTGACCATGGATAGCTGGTCTGTGGCTCTGCCACACCTTCGGCCTTAAAGATGCTGGACCCCATTCATCATCAAGGACTTTGACTCTTCACTGGGGCTTTCTGCACCTCCCCAGTTCAGAGCTTATATGTAGAATCTCATGAACCTTCTCTGCACCTTCACCGTTTGCAACTGTCTTTGCTATATTCTTCGAAAATTCTTTCCTTACCAAAGCATTCCATTTGAATATGCATTTTCCTTCCTCAGTGGGCCATACTTTTTTAGAACAGATGATCTGCCATTGCTCTTTTTCCAATTCGCATTCAGGCTCAATTGGATGTATTGGGTCTGTTCTTGGATGACATTGCAGAATCCACTGGTCAGCCCATCCCACCCATGGTTTATTAAAGCTCCCAAATGTGACCTATCTTTAAGTCATCTGAGAAAAGCAGACACTCCTGATTGGAATTACTGTTTGTTATTTGCTGAACATTTTTTGAACCATTCTTCCATTCCTATTTATACAGGTGGTTCTAAATCAGGTGACTCTGTGGGCTCTGCCATGGTTTGTTGTGGTTTGGTGGTTGCACACAGAATCTCCTCCACAGCTTCTGTGTTCATTGCTGAACTGTATGCTATTTCTCTTGCCCTGGATCATATTCAAGCTAAGCAGTACTCCATCTGCACTATTTATACTGATTTGCTTAGTTCTCTACTGACCCTGGAGTCACGTCACATTGGTTCACACTCCATTCTTGCTGATATTCAAAACTGACTGGCCCATTTCTCATTAACATTTACTTCTATCCAGTTTTTCTGGATACCAGGCCACGTTGGTATTCACGGGAACGAGCTTGCAGACATGGCAGCTAAATCTATCTGCTCTGGCACTATCACCACTGTGCCTATTCTATACATGGACTATGGTCCTGTATTCAAGGCTCGGCTCCATGCGAGCTGGCAGTTGACTTGGAGTGAGCAATGTGAAAACAAGCTTTTCCAAATAACACCCTATATTGGATGTCTTGCTTCCGTAAGGATCGGAAAGAGGAAGTTGTTCTAACTAGATTACACATTGGTCACAGTTTTTAACTCATCGTTTTCTTTTATTTGGAACTGATGCACCAGTGTGTAGTTTGTGTAACACTCAGATCACTGTAAACCACATTTTACTTTCTTGCCATCATTATGACTCTCAACGACGGCATTATTTTAAACATGTTCTGTCTCAAGGTTTGTCCATAACATTAGACAGTGTTATTGGTGACAATGACACTGTCCACCTTGATAAAGTTTTAAGTTTTTTAACGGCCATTAATCTTTTTAATGTCATTTTAGTGTTTTATATTTATTCATTACACCTTTTTAATTGTGGTTCCCTTTTAAGGGTCACAATCTTTCTGGTTCGATTTGAAATTAGAAAATGGCTGTTACATTAAATAACTTGAAACCAGGACTGGAAAGGCCAACTTAAGGTGACTAATGCTGCTGTTTGAACTACCCGTTAGTCATCCTGGTGAGTTATTATTACAGTTTTGCTGCATGTCTCTTAACACTTTTATTACTTTACTTTTCGATATTGGCCATAATGACACATAACCCGGAACTAGGACTGGAAAGGCCAACTTCAGGTGACTGACAGTGGTTCTTGTACTTACCTGTTAGTCTTCCTGGCAGGTTATAATAATTACCATTATGCTAAAGAAAGTCTTTTACAACTTGTATTACTATAGTTTCTCTCTTAACTTTGTAGACTAGGTGTCAACATTGATTTTATACTTTTCTGTTTTTCAATGATGTTTTGTTTTACCTTCATTCCCTTTTATGAATTTTACTACATTTACTTTATTTTTACCTTTTCACTAGACTTTTGGCACAGATAGCCTAGCTGCTTTGTGCCATAAAACACTAAATCAACCATTGTGTTTACTCTTCTTTTTTTGGACTAACAGTTGTTAGGTTTCATGTTATCTGCTTCGAGGCTGGTTCCAGAATCACCTGTCAGTCTGATCCCTGTCCAATGTTCTCACCTGCATATTACCCTTACAACTATTTTTTTGTGACATTTCTTCTGTATACCTGAGGCGTTTTCTAAGGATACCCTTTCATTTCTTTTCTCCACACTCATCCATTTATTGTCTTTATGGTTTCTCTGTTGTTGGAACCATCTAGTTCAGGATGCAGTTTTGAGTTGTGTTCCATTTACCATTGAATTATATTCAGGAATTTTGCATGGCCCCATTTCTTAAACAATACCTTTCTAACACAATTTCAGAACCAGTAGAGACATGGGTGGCATCAGTCCATAAATAGACCACTCTTACCAATACCTCTTGGTTTGAATTGCTGTATATGTTGAGGGGCCTCCCAGGGAAAGTTCTATTCTTTCAGTTTACCTTCTCTGGGATCTAAACATCCCTCCATGTGTTTACCGTGCGTGGTGACCTGTGAAGGGGAGGAAAGGATCCTGGTTGTTGAGGGTACCAACCCTAACACAACACTTTGGCTTTGAATTCCTGTAGATGGGCAGACTTGGGGTGGCCCTCCTTGGGTCGTTCGGTTGGTCCACTTGGTCTAGGGTCAACCAAGTACCAGTATTAGATGTTCTTAACAGGTGTTGTGGACATTGTATCTGATGCTGGTGTTTGGGTATAGTGCTCACGAAACCCTGACATTGCTACAGTGTCCTGTTTGACATTGTAGTGCATCCCCTCATAGGGCTCCATGGTGGATGGGGTCAGTGAGCACCGAAATATTCCTTTCTTATTGTGGATTTTCCAAATAAAAACTTGAATGAAATAGTGAAAAAACAGTCCATTGGTAAATGACCATGTCTTGCAGATTCTGAGCAGCAATCTTCAACATCTGTAACCCCTGTTGTACCTCATTTTCTTATACTACACTCTCTTTGAGACAAACCTCTAGGGCAGATATCTCTCTTTTTCATTTAGAAGGGACTAGAGGGGCTTGCTGACTCTCCAAAGTCAGTAAAAATGCTTTGCTCTAGTGACATTTTGGTGGAAACATCCACATCTCAACACAGTGAACTCCTCCTGCATTCAAAGGCGATTGGGGATATACCTATTGAGATTATGCCTCATGCTACATTGAATTTGTCACAAGGAGTTGTTGTTGAGAGGGATTTGAGGAACATTTCTGAGTCAGAGATTCTTGCTGGTTTCTCCACTCAAGGAGTTTCTGTAGTGAAGTGTATCTCTACCATCAAAAATGAAATTATGATGCCAACCACTGTCCTCATTCTTACATTTATGTCACTGCATCCACCTGCCACCATTAAAGCATTAATTGCAAGGTAATGGCATACTTTCCAAAACCTCTTGGATGTTTCCAGTGTCATTGATTCAGTCACTTGAAGACATCATGTCATGGTTCTTTGATATGTGCTTGTTGCAGTGGCGAGGACCATGATACTTATGAGTGTGAAATGGGCTCTCATTGCATCAATTTCAATGACTCTCACCCATCCTACTTTTATTCTTGTCCTGAATGGTTGTAAGGAAAAAGGGTGCAGCATTTGAAAATGATTCAAAACATTATTTACCCTGAGGATCGAAAGTTACTGTCCACCACTTCATCTTGGACTATGCTGTTGCACTTCATTCCACTACTACAGTGAGTACAGACAGATCTCTCTGTGTCTCCAAAAGAATCATTTTCAAACCCAATGAAAAGTCTTGTGACCTCCATGGTTAAAAGTTGATGAATCAATGTCAATACCTATCTCTGTCTCTAACATATATTCTAGCAAACCCAAGATCCACTTCCTTTGGTTCTGGGTACAGGCACTACCTTGGACACATTTTCTCCCACCCCAAGATGCAAAACAATCATTCTTTTATGTCCCCATTCACTGGAATTCTCTTCCAATAACAAAGACCTTCCCAATTGAACCAGAGCAGGGTCCATGGAGGTCGACAGACCTCCCTTGAATAAAGACAGTAAAGAAAAAATATAGGGTCATAAACAGAAATGCTCTCCACCCAATTCACTTACTCATAAATAAAAATGTCCACCTTGATACAATGGAACTGCTGAGGTGTACATTCTAATCTATATGACATCAAAGCACAGATTGGTTCCTACCATCCTGTGTGTTTTTCCTTACAGGAAACATTTTTGAAACCTGCCTATACAGTCACTTTTTGGCAGTTCTCTTTGTACAGAAATGACAGGCTCTGTGATGGAGGAGTGGCACTGTTGGTTGATCACCGTGCGCTTATTCCGTCCTTGCCACTCGACACACCTTTGGAGGCCATAACTATCTGTGTTTACTTGGATCATACCATCACTTTTTGTTCTCTCTATCTGTCACCTGGAGAGACCTATGATTAATCAGACCTTGATGCTCTCATTGAACATTTGTCATCTCCCTTTTTAATCCTGGGTTCTTTAATGGACATCATCCCCTCTGGGGAACTACTGATATTGATTGGAGGAGTCACTCTGAAGAACATATGCTCTCTGATCACAACCTTTTTCTTTCCAGTAGTGGTTCTCATACTTATTTTCATGCACCTAGTCAGTCCTTTACTGCTGTTGATCTCTCAATTTGCTCCCCTTCACTATCTTCTCACTTTTCATGGAGGGTTGACAATAACCCACAAGGTAGTGATAATTTTCCTATAATTTTGAGAGAGACTGGCCGTGGTTGATGTACCCCGACCCGCATGTCCCAGTGGAAGCTGGTTCAAGCAAACTGGACTCTCACAGAACTTGATCCTGCCAATGTCTGTAAGCCATCAATAGCTGACTGTGTGGCAGCAGTAACTGACTATATTATACAGGCAGCTGCTCACTGTATTCCTAAAACCTCAACACATTACTATGATATTTTCGTCCATGATGGAATTCTGCCTTACCACATGGCACAGAAAGCTCAAAAACAGCCTTAGGATACTTTCCATAGATATCCCACACTCTCAAACCTCATCGCATTCCAGCAGGCCTGTGCACATGCTCGGTGGGTAAGACGTCAAAGCCAGAAGGAATCTTGGATTAGGTTCGCAACAAGCATATCTTCTACCACCAGTTCCAAAGTCATATGGGACTAGATTTGAAAGGTCTGTGGGCAATATAATTCTGCCCCACTCTTGCTCTCTGATGACCAGGAAGTAGCTGATACCCAGAGAATCACCAATACTCTAGGTGAAAGCTTTTGCCAGGCATCTAGCACTTCTGCTTCATTCTCCACCTTCTTAGCCATCAAGTTTCAAGCAGAATGATTACCTCTTTCCTTTCAAGCTGGTTGTCTCTACGACTATAATCGTCCCTTTACACTGGTGGAACGTAAACTTGCTCTTTATTGGTCTGGCAGCACATCAGTTGGACCTGATGATGTACACTATGAAAAGCTGCACATCTATCTCCTGCTTCTCTTGGTATTCTTCTGATTGTTTTCAACCAGATCTGGCAGGAGAGTGTTTCCTTATGTCTGGTGCCAGGCTATTATCTTACCTTTCTCTAAGCTTGGGAAAGATCCCAAGATTCCTTCAAACTGCCGTTCAATTGCTTTGACAAGGTGTCTTTGTAAGACCTTAGAGAGGATGGATAATGCTCGTCTTGTTTAGTTTTTCAAATCAAACAACCTCCTCTCACTCACCCAGTGTGGGTTTTGATGACAGAGCTCTACCATATGCCATCTGATTCAACTTGAAATGTCGGTCAGTGAAGGCTCTCTCAAACGACAACATCTTGTATCAATATTCTTTGACATTGAGAAGGCTTATGATACAACATGGAGGTATGGCATTTTGTGAGACTTCTATTTATATGGGTTACGTGCCCATTTGCCCATTTTTATTAAAACCTTTTTAATGGACAGGAGATTCCAAGCTCATGTGGGTTTGACAATTTTCCATTCTTCTGTCCAGGAACTTGGAGTCTCTCATGACTGTGTTTTGAGTGTCACACTTTTCAGTATAAAGATTAATGCCATCACTGAACAACTCCCTCTTACTGTTGCCAATGGGCTCTATGTCAATTTTTACATCCCATGTCAGTCATCAAACAGGAGATATATTGAGTGGCAGCTACAGACTTCCCTCAGTTGTTTATTGAAATGGACCACAAGAAATGGTTTTAACTTCTCTCTCTGTCTAAAACCATTTGCATGCACTTTTGCCACCAATGGAGTATTCACCCTGATCCTGAACTCTGCATCAGTGAAGTTTTGCTACCTGTGGTTCCTGAGACAAAGTTCTTGGGGCTTATCTTTGACCATAACCTGACCTTTATACCACACATCAAGCAGCTATGGGTCAAATGTATAAGAGTACTGAACATCCTCCATGTCCTCTCTTCCACCAATTGGGGAGCAGATTGATGTTCTATGCTAAAGATATATCATGCTCTTATTCGATTGAAATTAGACTATGGATCACAGGTCTACGGTTTTTCCAGGACCTTGGCCTTAAAGATGCTAGAACCTGTTCATCATCAGGTACTTCAGCTCTGCACTGGGACTTTCTGCACTTCCCCAGTTTAAAGCTTATACATAGAGTCTCATGAACCTCCTATTTACCTCTGCTGTTTGCAGCTGTCTTTTCTGTATGCTTTGAAACTTCATTCCTTATTAAAGCATCCCACCTGGGGTTGTGTTGTCTTTCCTCAGTGGGCTATGTTTCTTCAGAACAATGATCTATCATTGCTTCTTTTGGTCTTTGTATCCAGGAGCATTTGGATAAATTGGGTCTGTCCTTGGCTAACATTGCTGTATTCACTGGTCAGCCCATCCTACAATGGCTTATTACAGTCCCCAAATGTGACCTATCTTTAAGGCATCTGAGAAAAGCAGACACTCCCAATTGGAAATACTGTCTGTTATTTGCTGAACATCTTTCGAACCATCCACCCGTTCCTGTTTATACAGATGTATCAAAATCAGGTGACTCTATGGTCTCTGTCATGATTTGTTGTGGTTTGGTGGTTGCACTCAAAATCCACTCTACAGCTTCTGTGTTCACTGCTGAACTGTATGCCGTTTTTGTTGCCCTGTATCACATAGAAACTAAGCAGTACTCAAATTGCACTATTTATACTGACTCACTTAGTTCTCTACTGGCCCTGGAATTGCTTCATCCAGTTTTAGTGAATACCAGGCCACGTTGGTATTTGTGAGAATGGGCTCGTCAACACCACAGCAAAATCTATCTGCTTTGGCAGCTATCGCTGTTGTGCCTGTTCCATACATGGACTCTGATCCTGTATTCAGGACTTGTCTCTATGCCAGTTGGCAGTCGACTTGGTATGAGCAACATGAAAACAAGCTTTTCCAAATAAAACCCTATATTGGACTTTGGCTGTCTTGCTTCCGTAAGGATTGGAAGGAGGAATTTGTTCTAAATAGGCTATGCATTGGTGACAGCTTTTTAACTCATCGTTTTAATTTATTTGGGATAGATACACCAATGTGTTGTCTGTGTAACACTCATGTCACAATAAGCTTCATTTTACTGTCTTCCCGTTGTTACGGCTCGAAACGACGGCACCATTTTAAACATATTTTGTCCCAAGGTTTATCCATAACGTTAGACAGTGTTATTGGCAATGGTGACACTGTTCACCTTAGAAGTGTTTTTAATTTTTTCAAGGCTATTGATCTTTTTACTACTATTTAAGTTTTTTAATTGATACATCAGATCCTTTTTAATGTGATTCCCTTTTAAGAATTTAATTATATTTAGTTCGATTTGAAATTAGAAAATGGCTATAATGTTAAATAGCTCAAAACCAGGACTGGGAAGGTCAACTTCAGGTGACTAACAGTGGTTTTTGAACTTACCTATTAGTCTTCTTGATGAGTTATGATAATTACAGTTATGCTACAGAAAGTCCTTTATAACTTGTATTACTGTAGTTTTTCTCTTACTGCTGTACGCTAGATATCCAACAGTTAACAGTGTTGTTGACAAAGTATGTACAACTGATCACATTTGTCCAACAGTTAACAGTGTTGTTGACAGAGTATGTACAACTGATCACATTTGTCCAACAGTTAACAGTGTTGTTGACAGAGTATGTACAACTGATCACATTTGTCCAACAGTTAACAGTGTTGTTGACAGAGTATGTACAACTGATCACATTTGTCCAACAGTTAACAGTGTTGTTGACAGAGTATGTACAACTGATCACATTTGTCCAACAGTTAACAGTGTTGTTGACAGAGTATGTACAACTGATCACATTTGTCCAACAGTTAACAGTGTTGTTGACAGAGTATGTACAACTGATCACATTTGTCTAACAATTAACAGTGTTGTTGACAGAGTATGTACAACTGATCACATTTCTATTTTTCATGTTATTCACAGGGAAAATCTTACAAAATAAAGAGAATGATTTTGTATAAGGTTTTATTCCAATAGTTTTTTTTTGGCCATCAAACTTCATTTTTTTCATAAAATGCCACATTTTTTCTCCTGTCTTTGTTATATGTCATCTCTAATTTTGAGGTCTACTAGCTTGAAACTGGTATCATCAGCTTTATAAAAACTAAATAAACTATTATCTTTCTTTGATATTTTAAGATCTGTCATCACTTTTTAAATAATTTGATCTTGTACAAAATCCATCATGTTCAACTTGAAGCTACTTTATAGTACCATCAGTCTAATAAAAACCTATTTCTATAATTTGGTCATACACTGGTGTGGTTATCTTTGTTTTCACTGATGTAGTAGTACTCTTTGCATTTCATTACACTATATTGAGACAAGTTGAAGTTTACCATATCTTATGTCTAGTATTCTGATTTGTGTCACCTGTTTCTAACCCTCTCAGGAGCTGCGAAAGTACGAAGTGTAGATTTTGATAGATTGATGGGTGCAGGGGTGTTGCACACCAAAATGTGGGTGATTGACAACCAACACTTCTATGTAGGTAGTGCTAACATGGACTGGAGGTCTCTCACTCAGGTAATAAAATGATGCTAACATGGACTGGAGGTCTCTCACTCAGGTAATAAAATGATGCTAACATGGACTGGAGGTTTCTCACTCAGAAACTAAAATGATACTAACATGGACTGGAGGACTTTCAGTTTATAAAATAATGCTAACATGGACTGGAGGTCTTTCAGTTAATAAAATAATGCTAACATGGACTGGAGGTCTATCACTAAGGTAATAAAATGAGCTTTATAGCCTATGTGTAAATGCTATATACATGCGTGGATACTTGTTAGAAACAGATTGTTTTACACAGTATCTAACAATGGTAATTTCAATGTTAGCTTGCAATCGTTTTTACAGGTTATATGTAATTGGCTGTAGTTATCATTGGCTGCTTGATCAACTATAGCATTTTACTGTTGTGTGTTACCTAAATATGGTATAGACAGAGATACAGTTTAAATTGTGTTTAGGTTTTACATTATTATTATACCTCAGTTAAGTTCATTTTAGTTATATTTTAAACTTCATAATTAAAAGGTTTAAACATGTTTTTAACTGTATATCTTACTGTTTGTTAGTTCTCAAGGCTTGTGATATTATGCATTGAACTAAAATTTTTTGAGGGTTTGCTCATGTTTCCCAAAGAGAGTGTAATATGCCCCAAAGGCATTGTCAGCTTGTGTCAGGGTGAATAATAGATTGTAAAAGACAATGAAGGGAAATAAAACTTTAAAAATTAACTACATGTGAAAAGCAAAAGATATGAATTTATTAAGTGAACATGAAGAAAATAAAAAATATAAAATTTACCTTATAAAAGTGTTTATATTCATTAAGGTGTTTTTAGAGGTTATGGAAATGAAACTACAGAATGGAGAAAAGTATTTGTATACATAACATGAAAATCATCTTACACTGGAACTATTTGAACATTTTAAAGTGTAGATAACTTCTTTGGGTAAATAACATTTTTATTATAAAATTTATTAAAAGGACATCGTTATTTCTGTACAAGATAAAGTTTATAACAGTATTTTATCAGCTTTTGTGAGGATGATTCATAATTACCACATGTGCTTTTCTGTATATGCCCTTTTCCTGTCTAAGTGATACAAAATGTATCAGCTTGAACAGAAAAAGTTATAAACATAATATTTGTTCTTTATCAGTGTTTATTTTTCAGCTTTTGTTACACCTTAAATTTGATTTTAGTCTAGTTTTTTTCCACCTTGCATTGAAAGATTTAAAGAAGTCTTGGTCTGCATAAGGCCCTCAAAGTACCAAACAGGCATCTTGGTTGTTGTAAAATTTCAGGTATTTACAGGTAGCTTATAGGCTGATAGCTGACATAAAAGTATTATAATCTTCTTTATTAAAAGTTTGGAAATACAAGTTAAACATGCAATACTAACTTGGAAAGGATTAAGTAGTTTTAGTGGTCAATTTTTGTAAGTCCTAGCTGCTTATGAGTTTACTTTATTCAACATCCTAATTAGAAACTTGTTAGGCTTATAAAAATCATGCATACTCTGAAATTTAAGTATTTATCTATTATGTTGCAAACAAGGAAACCTGGTATATACTCTAAAATTTAAGTGTTTGGGTACCACATTGTAAACATAGTAAAATCATGTGTATGTCAAAACGTAAGTATTTGAATGCTGTGTTCTAACCACAGGGAAGAGTCATGTATAATCTAAACTTAAGTACTTAGATACTGTGTTGTAAACACAAGGATTCGTTTTTAATTTGACAGGTGTTCTGAGGAAAAACATAGATACCAAATTTCATTAGGGCAGTTGTAAAACGGTTCACTCTGGAAGCACATGTTCATTACTACAGCAGTCTTTTTAATATACAAAAGCCAGTCAATTTGACCCACAAATCAGTACTATATATTTTATTATTAAAATATTAAAATCGACTATGCAACTAGTGAATGATACCTGTGAGGTTTTATAAAGAACATGGCTCTTGGAATCTGAAATGTTAAACCTAGCTTGGCTATTAGTAAATTCTAATATTTTCCAGACTGTAATAATGAAAGGTCTAAAATTTACAAACACAAAGATTACTCATGTTGTTTTTATTCAATAAACTTTCTCTTTTGTTCCATGTTTGTGTTTTTTTATTTTTGTTTTTAGTTCTCAGTAACTTAGGTCTGTGTGAACTTTTAATTTTTGATATAATATCCTATTAATCTAACAGGTCAAAGAGCTTGGAGCAATAGTACACAATTGTAGTTGCTTAGCAACAGATATTGCTAAGATATTTGAAGTTTACTGGATGCTTGGCAAAAAAGGATCTAAAATTCCACCCACATGGCCAATCTCTCTCCATACTGATATTAATGCTGAAAATCCATTGGCTGTAAAAATCGGTAACACACAAATGGATGCCTATCTTTCTGTAAGTAGAGCAATTACTCTTTGAATTGCCTGCCTATCTATAAGAAGAAAAATTATTGTTTAAATTGTCTGTCCTTCTGTTTGTAGAGGTATTGCTTTAATTATTTATCCTTTTGTAAGTAGACGTATTATTTGAATTATCTGTCCTTTTATAAGTAGAGGTATTGTTTGAATTATCTGTCCTTTTGTAAGTGGAGGTATTGTTTGAATTATCTATTCTCTTGTAAATAGAGGTATTGTTTGAATTATCTATTCTCTTGTAAGTACAGGTATTGTTTGAATTATCTATTCTTTTGTAAGTAGGTATTGTTTGAATTATCTATCCTTTTGTAAATTGAGGTATTGTTTGAATTATTTGTCCTTTTGTAAGTGGAGGCATTGTTTGAATTATCTGCCCTTTTGTAAGTGGAGGTATTGTTTGAATTATCTGCCCTTTTGTAAGTGGAGGTGTTGTTTGAATTATCTGCCCTTTTGTAAGTAGAGGTATTGTTTTAATTATCTGCCCTTTTGTAAGTAGAGGTATTGTTTGAATTACCTGTTATTTTGTAAGTAGAGGTATTGTTTGAATTATATATTATTTTGTAAGTGGAGGTATTATTTGAATTATCTATTCTTTTGTAAGTGGAGGTATTTGAATTATCTATCCTTTTGTAAGTAGAGGTATTTGAATTATATATTATTTTGTAAGTAGAGATATTGTTTGAATTGTATATTATTTTGTAAGTAGAGGTATTGTTTGAATTATATATTATTTTGTAAATAGAGGTATTGTTTGAATTATATATTATTTTGTAAGTAGAGGTATTGCTTGAATTATATATTATTTTGTAAGTAGAGGTATTGTTTGAGTTATATATTATTTTGCAAGTAGAGGTATTGTTTGAATTATATATTATTTTGTAAGTAGAGGTATTGTTTTAATGATTTATCTTTATGTAAGTAGACAAGGCTCAATTTTAGAATATTTCTTTGTTTTTTTTTCAGACAAGTTAACCTGTATTGGAAGCTGTCTGAAGGTATTTGTTGGTTGTCCAGAACTAAGATATGTAAATCCTATAAAAAGACAAAAAAGATCCAGTTATAATAATATTGATATATGAAGTCCCAGTTACAAGAATGATGATATTTTTATTTCATACCTATTTCCAAAAAGTACTATTAATTTTACATTTTTATTCAATTAATATTGGAGGCCTTACTTTCCAGGAAGTTTCATAAAAATTGGAAGGAAAATAAGCCACAAACACTGTTTCATTGTGTTTTAGGGAAACAAACAGTTAATTATATGTAAACTTTTAAAGAAAACAGCAATCTTGGCCAATAAGATTCAGTGTTTTCATTTTAACTATATCTGCCTTCTACCAAGTTGAGTAATGTTCAGTCTGTCGTAAGATTAGACTTCCATCATCTACACTACTTTAACACTTACAGTGTCTGATCACTCACATATAGACACACATGCACAAGGTAAAAGGAAGGTTCAATATTTCAAAAGTGACAATTAACAATGAATATTCTGTGTTTGATTTTATAAATTTTTTTGTTTTAATTCCTACCAAATATTTATTGGTAAGAAATTGAGACAGCCATGATAACTTTGTTGTCAGAAGTATCTATGCTATAAATGTCTCAGTAAATATTCATGTTATCAGCTCTCATTACCTAATTATCCATGTACGCATTCCCGTATTACATAAAGCAATGTATGGTCATGTAACTCAGCTGTATACACTATGTTAATGCACAGCCATTAACACTCAGTTGAACTCCATACAAAATATACTTGCATAAAGCAAACCAGAGGCATAGCTTGTCCATAACAGAGAGTTTAGTGACTAAAACAGCATTTTCATTCAATTACAAAAGCAAATATTTTCAGTTCCCTCTGGTGGGTTGCACCAACGTTTCCCTTACAGAAAATGCATTTTTCTTTAAATAAAGCAATGGAATATAGGCTATTTAACACTATATTGAACCTAAACAACAAACCAATATACTGAATCATTGACCATTTAACACTATGCTGGACTGTATGCTATTTAACACTACACTGGACTGTAGTTTTCTTCTTTACTCTGTTTACTCTGAATGTCATGTTATGTGTTTGTTCTATAATCCTTTATTAAATAAATAATTTCAATCTTTAAATTTGTTTATTTAACATAATTTCTTTAAGTTTTACAGAAATGTAATGAATGAAGTACAAATACTGAGATTGTCTTAATGACAACCATAATTTTTATAGAAAAGAAAAATTTATTTTAAATATTTTTTACCTCCTCTTCTCATGTTTGTTTGAATATTTCATTGAATTTGTTTAGTGCACATGCAGTAACACTTTGTGGTTTGTTAAACTAATGTTAAATCCAGTTTAAGTTTTTGTGATTAACTACCTGTATTAATACAGTTGGTAGAGGTTGCAGGAATATTTTGTCAGTAAAAAGTCTCAAGAATAAAAGCTATCCAGTGTTTTGTTGAGCCTTAAATCCAATATTTCTATCTTTCATTATTCAGAGTTCTCCTCCACAGTTCTGTCCTGATGGCAGGACCAGTGACATTGACAGTATCCTAGATGTGATTAATAAAGCAGAAGAATACATTTTTGTAGCTGTAATGGATTATTTTCCAACTACACTTTATACAAAGACCAAACAGTAATATATTTTTTATATATCTTAAAATTTTATTTAAAATAAGTGAATCTTTTTCAAGTATGTTATATCGACAATAAACAATAAAAAATTTTGATATTGGTGAAAGTAAAATATGGTTAAGGTTTTGTGAAACTATGTCCAAGGTCATATTTCTTTAAAAAAAAAAGTCCATACTTTATTTTAAAAGGTTACCACAAGTGTTCGGATTAATCCAAATAATTAACCTAAATATCTTTTATATTTAAAAGAGGTTGGCTAATTTAATTTTTAATATGGGTTTGATCCTAGTTACCCTAAATTCTTTTACAAAATATTTATTATAAGTGAACAATTTTTTTTGGTAACTTATAGTTTTCTTTAAAAGCTAATATCCTCCACTAACAAAACTTTGAACATTTTAAAAAAATGTGAATGTTTATAACATTTATTTTGTTCGTGGGTTGTTTTAAATTACCTGGTGAAATAGTTCAAGATCTGATTCATGTAATGATGACAAATAAATTAGGCTATTTTATCCTTTAACACATAACACTTTTAAACACTGTCATAATTTGTAGGCCTAAGAAATTTAGCAGTGGCTCTCAATCATTGAATGACATTAAAATTAAACTTACCCATATAATTGTAAGTCTGATAAATCAAGGAACTGGAACTGGAATATTGATGGAAACCTTCTCTACTGATTTATCCTTATATCTAGAAACAACTCTGCAGTCTTTCGTTGGTATCTGATATTTATGCTGTACTCTAAAAACATACTAGGAAATGTAACATTATAGCTTTTAAAACTCTCTAGACCTGAACCTAATGTTGTTATTATGACTAGTAGCTAACTTAGCTATCAAACTTAAGAAAACATTAAAAAATTAAATAGAATATACACAACAAACATATGTTTCTAACTGGATAGCGTGTTTAGTTGTTTACATTGTTTTTTTCTTATTGTTATGTAGGCACTTAAGCTCATGTTTCTGGTATAGAAGTTATGCTGTCTTTCATACAGCACAGGAGTTAATTTGTAAGGTTGACATATATCATTTACATTTTCTGCTTAGTCCAAAAGAAACTTTTATTAAAGGTAACAACATGTTTATTAGCAATGTATTGAGAAGAGGTTGAACCCTTTTCAATCATGTTTTGACACACACCTTTA
The DNA here is from genome assembly GCF_004210375.1 of Tachypleus tridentatus. NCBI lineage: Eukaryota > Metazoa > Arthropoda > Merostomata > Xiphosura > Limulidae > Tachypleus > Tachypleus tridentatus. The sequence goes on from NC_134833.1 coordinate 146,570,388, forward strand.
CATCTTCATGGTTGTCATTCTCTGTGGTAGCTTTAGTGAATTCCAATTTGTGGTGATTATTGTCTAGAAAAGTGTGCTTTTATCAAACCAGTTTGGCACTGGTAACTACAATTTCCACTTAATACGACAGGCCTTTCACATATTGTGTGTTCCATAAGACCACATAAGAGCTCAGCAAGTCCTATTACCATACTATACTGGACCACTGTTCATGGATTACAGCAAGTAAAGCTAAAGGGAATCCTGTTCATCCCTGCTGATCATTGGATTAACTAATTCAGGGACAGTTTGCTTTTAAAAATTTAAGGAACTTTTTCACGTATTGCATTGTTTCCAGAGCACTGTTCTTGAGGTCTCCCCAACATGCATTATCCCCCAGATTATATCTTATCCTGTATCAAAACGTTGTTCTCTCCTTTTATCAATAAAAGTGTTAATACCAGTACCAGCCATTCTGAGATTTATTTTTCTTTCAAGTGAGTTTCTCGTCATCAAGTATTACCCCCCAGATTGTACTTGCGGATCTAGGGAACCCTTGCCACACCCAGTTTCTAGTCACTAGTGTGGTGGAGAGAGGCTTTTCTTCCAGAGTGTTAGCGTGAATTCCTTTACTGTTGGTGAAAAGGGTGAAGTTAGGATCCCTCCTTGTTGGGTTCCTAAATGTTTTTTCCCCAGATATCAGTAGGAGTATTGCCAGCCTATGTGGGAGCCTACTTGTAATACCGGTTCAGATTCTATGCTTGGCTATCTGGTTGAGATGAGCATGGCACCTCTTTTTGATCAATATTAGTTCAGTGCATTGTTTCTGGAAGGGGGTTCACTATCTCCTCATAATTCTAGATGGGGAAGAGTTCTATCTTGGGACCTTAGTTGATCACAGTTGTTCCACCTCCCACTCATAATTCCAAAGGCAAGTGGAATGCTCCTTCTCCATTCATCCATGATGACAAGAAAACCCACTTGTGGAGAATATTATGTATTTAAAAATGGCTGGTATGAGTGCTAGTGCTTTCTCTACCCATACCAGCCGTTTTTAAATATATAATTTCCTTGTCCATTCAGTTGGGAAGTAGGAATGAATGTTCATATTTTCAAACTTGGTGACATTATCTCTTTCTTTGGTTAAGTTTGGCATACTAAATCTCATCATTCCGAGCCTTAGGTGCTGGCTTTTTGGCTTCCTCAGGTGGAGAAGAAGGTTTGTCCACTTCAGTGTTGCTTACTTTCTTGTCCTGATTTTGGTGGTTTGGAACACAGCACTGTGGCTACAGGTTCATATTCAGTTGGCAGTACACATACACACACACACAACATTTCAACCCAATTGCCTGAGCAACCATCATGAAATATAGGGACCAAGAACCCCATAATTCCAAGTAGTAGAATCTTGGCTGTAACCATCTTCTTCCTTATGCCTTTGCAGTCATACAAGCTATTTTGTGTTAAGTCCTCTTGGTGGCACCATTTTGGCTGGAAAAGCCATAGCTTCCCTTCTGTGCCTGTTCCTGCTTATATCTCCTCGTGCTCTACCTCTCATCCACCTTCCTCAAACCACTTCAATGACGCACACTACATCTTTGCGTTTAGCTTTTGTCTGGTCCTTTGTTTCCCTAATTTTCCACTTTGTGTGTTATTCTTCATGTCAGTATACCAACATAAGCGGTATGTCTGTTGCCAGTGTTCTTCTTGTCATTGTTTTTCTTTGTCCGATTCTACTCTCCCACCCTTGACTTCCTTCCTTATCTGACTTTTTGACACATGGCTGTCAGTATCCACTATTGTTGGTTATCTGTGGCATTGTCTTCCACTCCACTTTACAAGACCTTGTTATGTCTTCATTTTTCTGGTCCTTACCATTTTGTTTAGTTCTTTCTGCCTTTTCATTGTCTTCTGTGTCCTACTGCTGTCCCTGATTGGAACCTCAGTATTGTTTTTCATACTATCACTCTTCAACATTTGAGCTAATGTCTTCCTGTTCCTTATATAAATTCTCATTAAAGATCTTTCTCTGCCTCCTCTTGACACATTATGTCATAGGTCCTATATTATTATCTATCCAGAATAGTCTTTCCTGCCAAAAATTGCAGTTGTACACAAGGGAAAATTTTCTTTCTCTTGGTTTTCTCTTTCTTCCATTACTCATCTCTGTCCTCCTTCTGATCTGGATCTCCTCCTCTATCCTGTCTGAACTCTCTGTTGTTATGTGGCCTGTGCATTTCTCTACCTTGGTTCCTGTTTGTTTATTAATTGGAACCTTTCCTATGGTATTACTCCTATTACCCTTATGGGTTGAATTTGACAGGTGTATTCTTTGCTTTCTCTTGATTTTTGTTGTCTCTTCCAAATCTCCTCCCATTAAATCTGGTACCGTATTATGTCCCTGGCTGTCCATCCAATTCCCTTCTGTTTCTTTTTAAGATATAGCTCAACCTGCACATGTACTACTTCTCATACACTTATCTCACATACTCTTTATCACCTGTTCTACAGGTTACTGTCTACTTCTCATTGCCATCTTGAGCTCCACAGTTTATTTGTGAGAGGGTGTGGGCTCTTTTTGTTCATACAGTTTATTTTTACAACTTCTGAAACTTCCAATGCATGACCATTCATGTCAGTAATGCTGCTGTTGAGATGGTGCATTCTGCAAGACTGTTTGTAGGTTTTTCCTTGCAATGGTTTGCATCATAAATATGTTTTTCCCAGACTGTACACCCAGGGACTAACATTAGTAATGCAGAATGGGATTGCTGCTCATTCTTCCAGACTGTCAATGCACTCCTCCCCACATTATTTCAATGGAGTGTATGGGAGTTTTTACCACCTACCAGCTCATAGCAACTAGTGCAGTAAACCATGGAGGCTTCCTCTTGAGTGTGGTCAATTCCACTCAGTTTAAAGTATAGTGGTAGTGTTCTGCCAATATAGATGATGTATAGGTACTCCTCTTACCGAGGACTTGATGTTCTATTTCTGGTGCCGTCTGATTATTGAGTGAATGACTTCTTTCAAAATGAAATTTGCCCCTTTGGGTGGATACTCTCCTTTCTACCATCCTCTGAATTTCATCTCCTGTGGGTACTGGTGTTGATTGGAGCTGGAACCAGCCACAAGTCCTCACACATGAATTGACTAGCTGTGCTAGGAGTTGTGCTGAACTTCTATTGGCAGAGTCAAATGTGCTAGAAGTTGTGTTGCACTTCTGTTGGTGGAGTCAGCTGTGCTAGAAGTTGTGTTGCACTTCTGTTGGTGGAGTCAGCTGTGCTAAGAGTTGTGCTGCACTTCTATTGGTGGAGTCAGCTGTGCTAGGAGTTGTGTTGCACTTCTTTCGGTGGTGGACTGTTGCAGACTCATTTGCATGTTATCACACAGCTGTTTCATAAACATAAGAGAGTATCTGGAGTTACTAATGGTAGTGGTGAGTGAAAAGTTTCACACATAGATAAGTTGAAGAAAGATGTCATGTGAGAAGAAGTAAGAAATGATCAGAAATACATTTTCAGTGTAGGAACATGTTAGCTATACACACTTAGAAACAAAATTAATTCATTGTGGTCAATAAAGTTACAGTTTGTGTTCCTTTTATCAGCTTTGAGAGTTTCCAAATGAAAATAATTTTTGTGATTTTAACTACAAAAATTTCAATTTAATCAGGTTGTGTTTTAGCTTTGAGTACATAACTTAAATTCAGTGCATAAAAATTGACACAAAATGTGTATTTTTTTTGAGGGGGGGGAATTCTTTGTTCACCTAGAAATTGAAATAGTGTTTTTATTACAGGTGTTTTTTTTAGCTGATCATAACATTATTATTTGGTATTTTATCCTAGTTACTGGCCCGTTATTGACGATGCTCTCAGGAGAGCTGCAGTAGAACGGAGAATCCACGTGCGTCTTTTAGCCAGTTGGTGGAACCATACGCACTCTTCTATGTTATACTTTGTGCAGTCTCTAGCTGCCCTCAACAGTGATGACTTCCACATTGAAGTGGTAAGCCTTTATTTTAACAATGGGATACTAACAGAACTTTACAACCATATTTATTTTAGACAGTGTTTGCATTTGTGGAAACGATGTGTTTGGTAACTAATTTGTCTTTTTTTTTTTCAATTTTCAGGAGCAGCTGGCTTCTATTTTTATTGTTTCACATTTATACTCATAATTTCTAAGCACCTAATGACTTCTTAAAAGTGGCAACAAAAGATAACTTGTGTTTTCTTATTTCCTTGTATTTTAGTTAAACTGTATTCCATACTCACTAAATTTTGACTAAATGTTCTTTTTATAACCTGTTATTCTACAATATTTTTATTCTTGTTTCTATATTCTGACTTTAAATTAGCATTCCAGTATGTAAATGTTAGGTTCTTTAGAAATTAAAACCAGTTATTTTGTATCAAGTATCATGTGACATGAAATAAAAAAGTTAATTATATGAATTTTTAAAGCTGCATGAAAATTTGCAAAGCTTTCTTCTTGTTTTTAAAAGTGATTCTTTTTATAATAATCCAAAAATATGCTTCATAAACTAGAATTAAAAATGAATGTTTTACTGTTTTCTCTTTTTTTTAAACAAAATAAAACATAGCAATTAGCTTCAACTGCATTTTGTTTTAAAATGTTTTCTTTACCTGGTGATGACCAAAGACCACCTAGATTGTCAGTAAGTGATATTAAAAATGTTTCCCTAGAACACATTATTGGTCACCATGTTGAAACTGCTAAGTATTTTTAAATGAATATTTTTGAAATGTTAAATTAAAAACCATCATTTCCTTTAAGCCATCTTTAAAATTTGTGTATAAATTATAATTTATTTAATAATTAAAAAAGAACCACCATTCATGTGAGAAAAATTTGTTTCATGAAATTGAAGGAAAACTTTCAGTTTAAAGTAACTTATTTTAATATAAATATTTGTTGTGTGAATTTGAGTAGCAGGCTGTTTAAATTGCAGTATTTTATCAATTATAATATAGATGAACATGCTTCTGTTCTACAATAGTTTTTCTAGTATATACCTATTGTAGAAGAAATTGTTTAAGGTGAAAAATATTTTAAATTTCTGTCTCAAAATCGCTGTGATGGATATTAACTCTTCCACTGATAGCATAGAACAAAGTTTTGACCTGAAGGTGACCTAGGAAGGTCAAAACATTGCTCTCTGCTTATCTTCTTCTTCTTCATGTGTCAAATCTGCGGCAGACATCGACGACCATGGCATGCCAGACTTCTCTGTTGTCAATCCTCCTTATCAACTTCGATGTTGCTCATTGAGTTCTTGGTGACATAGTTATTGAGGCTGTCGATATATTTAGTTCTTTGACACCCTCTGCTTTTCCTCCCTTCTGTTTTTCCAGATAGCATCTGTTTCTCTATCCCATTCTTCCTACAGATGTGTCCTAGAAATTCCATTTGTCTCTTTCTTATAGTTTTCATGAGGGACCTTTTGTATCCTGCCAGTTCCATGACTTCCACATTTGTTTTTCTTTCAGTCCATGATATTTTTAGCATCCTTCTAAGGAACCACATTTCAGCAGCTTCTAATCTCTTCTCTGTATTTTTGTTCAGTGTACAGCTCTAACAGCCATATAAGAGAACAGACCATACATATAATTTCAAGGTGTTAATTTTAGTGACATTTGTTATGTTCCTGTTTGTGAATATGGACTTCATTTTATTGAAAGTATTCTTGGAAATTGCAATTCTTTTCTTTATTTCTGTGTTACTCTTTGCATTTGATGTTATAGTATATCCAAGATATTTGAAGCTTTGGACTTGTTTTATTCTTACGTCCTTGCCGGTTATGCTACATGTGGGTGTAATTGATTGTTTTGAGATAACCATGCACTCTGTTTTCTTTGCATTTAACTGCAAGCATTTTTCTTCACTCTCGTCTACTGTTGTTGTGAGGAGAGTCTGTAGATTTCATTCGGAGTCCGCAATGAGGACTGTGTCATCAGCGTAGCGCAAGCTGTTGATATTGCATCTGCCTACTTTGACTCGCTGATGTTCATTGATGTTTCGTAGGATTATTTCGCTGTATAAGTTAAAAAGATCTGGTGAAAATACACATCCCTGCCTCACCCCTCTTTCAATTGGTCTATATTCACTCAATTCATTTTCAATTTCTCTGCTTATCACTGAAAGTGTTGATACCCATACCAGCTGTTCTGAGATAAATTTTTATATCAAGTGGTTTTCTTGTCATCAAGAATATTTTACATTTGTTGCTATAGATTTTTTGTTTTACTTCCAGAAACTTTTTATAGTTCCAACTTATACTGAAGCCCAAGCACAAATTCCCTATGCTAGAGTGAATCACAACAAGTATATGGTTACAGATAATTCTGTTTACATTGGTAGGTCCTTGTTCTTATTTGTATGAAAGTTGACACAGCAGTTTGAATGTTGTAGCATTACAGGATTTTTATCTGGTCTTGTGCATTCAACAAAACAGATTGTGTAGTGGTATTAATTCAACAAAACAGATTGCGTAGTGGTATTAATTCAACAAAACAGATTGCATATTGGTATTAAACCAACAGAAGTCCTATAATGTATTTACTCAATAAAACAGATTCTTTAGTGGTTGTAATTCAATTAAACATGCTGTGTTGTGGTATTAAACCAATAAAACACTATGTGTAGTAGTATTATACCAGTAAAACACTATGTGTAGTAGTATTATACCAGTAAAACACTATGTGTAGTAGTATTATACCAATAAAACACTATGTGTAGTAGTATTAAACCAATAAAACACTATGTGTAGTAGTATTAAACCAATAAAACGCTATGTGTAGTAGTATTAAACCAATAAAACGCTATGTGTAGTAGTATTATACCAATAAAACGCTATGTGTAGTAGTATTATACCAGTAAAACACTATGTCTAGTACTATTATACCAGTAAAACACTATGTGTAGTAGTATTAAACCAATAAAACACTATGTGTAGTAGTATTAAACCAATAAAACGCTATGTGTAGTAGTATTAAACCAATAAAACACTATGTCTAGTACTATTATACCAGTAAAACACTATGTGTAGTACTATTAAACCAATAAAACACTATGTGTAGTAGTATTAAACCAATAAAACACTATGTGTAGTACTATTAAACCAATAAAACACTATGTGTAGTACTATTAAACCAATAAAACACTATGTGTAGTACTATTAAACCAATAAAACACTATGTGTAGTACTATTAAACCAATAAAACACTATGTGTAGTAGTATTAAACCAATAAAACACTATGTGTAGTACTATTAAACCAATAAAACACTATGTGTAGTACTATTAAATCAATAAAACAGACTGTTATGTCAAACCAATGAAACAAGCCACTGAGTGTACTCTTTCATACATTGTTAATTGTAATTCTGTTTTTATGTGTCTTTTTCTTTGTTTGGTTTTTGTTCAGTTGTTTTTCAAGTTTATTTATTCCTGGTATCAGCTGATCTCACCCTAGTTAGAATTAATGATAACATTATTTCATACCTGGCTGTGCTGAGGTATTTTTTGTAGTAGCTGTTTTTACACTTGAAGCAGTCTGTCACCCTGTGTTAATAGGCTGATCATGTGATTTGTCAGTAACTGTTCTGTTTTGAATTGTCATCATGTTATATGAAGACTCATGGGCCAGATACTTGAGAATGTGTGATCTTAGATTAAACATTATTTAAAACTGAGTTACAGTTTATCAGTGTTGTGAATTATAATTAACTAGAGTGTTTGAAAGTTTTGTGTTATGGAATAGATCACACAATAATTTCTGTTAATTATAACTTCTTATGTTGAAGTTACATTGCGGAATTAAAAGTTTAAAGACTAGTTTTGTAGTTTCTAAACATCTGGGCCCAGCTTGTTTAACTTCAGAAAGTTCTTACAAATATCCTTTTGGTTTTGTGTTAACATTTTTGTCTCAGATCTATTTAAGTGTTATGAACATTTGATTCTTCAATAAACATTTTAAAATTTTCATTCTTTGCTCATTTCACACATGATAAGTTTATCATAGTTTGAGATCCAGTGGTGTTGTTAGCCAGATTTTGTTCAGCTTTGGTTTTACACTTCAAATCAGGAGAGCTTCATTCTTTCATTAATGTCCATTCATCTGTTACTGAGTCTGTTATTTTAAAGTTTTCTTTACATGGCTATAAATTTCAGATTTACTGGAAGGGCTGGAACAAGAAGCCAATCATAGAACGCTTGAAAATAATGAAGTCAGCAGTAGATGAAAAGGCATTAATGAAAGAGTGAAGCTCTCCTGATTTGAAGTGTAAAACCAAAGCTAAACAATCAGCTCACAACACCACTGGATCTCAAACTATGACATACTGATAAGTCTTATTGTTTAATTAAAAATTCATTATGGAACTAATGATTCAAATGCTTTTTTAAAGTAACCGTAGCATTGTAAATGTTTTACGTGTGTTTTAACTTCCATTTTTTTATTTTCTTTGTTATCCAGGAACATCTAATTGGTCTGAAGACTATTTCATCAACACTGGGGGGATTGGTTTTATTTTAAACCAATCACAAAATGATACTGCATTTAGCCAACCAATCATAAATCAATTATCTGCTGTCTTTAAAAGGGATTGGTTTTCTGAGTATGCCCACTCACTCTCAGAATTTGACAAATATAGTTAAATGAATAAAAGGTAATACTGAGTAGCATACTAAATAAAATGAATGCTCTAAACAATTCTGGTTCCCAACATTATGTGAGTTAATTTATTTTAAACTAAAATACTGTATACATAAAAAAAAAAATTACAATGGAATTTCTACTGTTTATACTTGGAGTTATTTTTATCTCAGAGAAAAATGCATTGATGGTGAACTGAAAATAAATTTTTGTACCATTTCTAGATGGAATAATTGTTTTTGTTTTCATTTATGTTTACATGTGTAAAAAAGATGTTTTAACTTCATTTTTACATGTTTTTATAAAGTAGCAATTTGTGCTTCGTTTCGCTTATGAGAGAAATGTTTGGTACTAATCTCCAATGTTTAGGAAATATGATAAAACCATTTTTTTCATGCAATTTACTAAGGACTTCTAATTTATGGTGTTTTTTATTTTAGTTTTTGTTGCTTATTTTTAGCATTATATTGTTAATCTGAAATAGTTTAGAAGGAAGGATCTCTCACTATATATATATATGTACATGTGTATTATATAATTTGTTATTTTAACTCAAAAACAAGCTGAAACAAAAATAAATTAATAACAAATTACTTAATTAATTAGAGGTTTTGGAATCCTGTTTTTAATGCAGTTATGATTTTACTTATTTTACTGTTTAACTTCATTAAAATATATTTATTTTCAGTAAAAAAAATATATGTATATATATATATAAAAGATTATAACAAGAGAAAATGAAAAATATAATACAGATGATATAGTTAAAAGAAGTTTAAGTAATGTGAAAACTGTTATTTACAGACAAAAGAAGAGTTTTTATTATTAGATTTAGCTATTGGGAGAATTTTAAAGTTGGAGAGAGAGGAAGTGGATGTCCTGTTTCTGTATTATTCTGATAGATAGGGAAGTTGGGAGGGTTTGTAACTTTAGTTTTTACAGATATGTGTTCGCCTGCTCGTAATTTATAGTAACATTTGGTTTCCAACAATATAGGATGGTTCTGTAGAGAAAAAAAATTTTTACTCTGAAATTAGGTTTTATAATAATTTTCAAGTCAATTTGGGGAGAATAAGAGTTATATAATTCTGCAACTATTTATGACAAGGAAACAGGTGTGTAAAGGTTTGGGTATGGTGGGTATCTTAATGGTAAGCAGGTGTATAAGGTAAGTTTGGGTATGGTAGGTATCTTAGTGGTAAGCAGGTGTATAAGGCAAGTTTGGGTATGGTAGGTATCCTAATGGTAAGCAGGTGTATAAGGTAAGTTTGGGTATGGTGGGTATATTAGTGGTAAGCAGATATATAAGGTAAGTTTGGGTATGGTGGGTATATTAGTGGTATGCAGGTGTATAAAGCAAGTTTGGGTATGGTAGGTATCTTAGTGGTAAGCAGGTGTATAAGGCAAGTTTGGGTATGGTGGGTATCTTAGTGGTAAGCAGGTGTATAAGGCAAGTGTGGGTATGGGTAAGCAGGTGTATAAGGTAAGTTTAAGGTATGGCAGGTATCGGCGGTATGCAGGCGCATAAAGCAAGTTTGGGTATGGTGGATATCTTAGTGGTAAGCAGGTGTATATGCGGTAAGTTTGGGTATGGTAAGTAATGGCGCAGGTGTATAAGGCGCGTCTGGGTATAGTGGGTAAGCAGAACGAGGTATAAGGCAAGTTGGGTATGATGGGTATCTTAGCGGCGCATAAAAGCAAGTTTGGGTATGATGGGTATCTTAGTGGTAGCAGGTGCATAAAGACGCGTTTGGGTATGGCGGGTATTGTAATGGTAAGCAGGTGTATAAAACAAGTTTGGGTATGGTATGGCAATCGTAATGGTAAGCAGGTGTATAAGGCAAGTTTGGGTATGATGGGTATCTTAGTGGTAAGCAGGTGTATAAGGCAAGTTTGGGTATGGTGGGTATCGTAATGGTAAGCAGGTGTATAAGGCAAGTTTGGGTATGATGGGTATCTTAGTGGTAAGCAGGTGTATAAGGCAAGTTTGGGTATGGTGGGTATCTTAGTGGTAAGCAGGTTTACAAGGCAAGTTTGGGTATGTTGGGTATATTAGTGGTAAGCAGGTGTATTAGGTAAGTTTTGGTACAGTTGGTATCATAGGTGGTTTGACAAAGAAATCAGTTAAGAATGATAAGTTATTTTATCCAAACATTACTTAGAGAAGCCATTTTGAAAGAGAATGTTTTGTGTGAAAGTAATTTCTTTGTGAAGGGCTACATAGGATGAGATAAGTTTGTGGGCTTGAAGGGCTACATAGGATGAGGTAAGTTTGTGGGCTTGAAGGGCTACATAGGATGAGGTAAGTTTGTGGGCTCTTATTAACAGACAGCGAATATGATTTTGTTTGATATTTTAGGGTAGAAAACTACCAAATTGAGTGAAAAAGCCAGTAAATGTGTTCTTACAATAGACACAAGTTGAAGAACCATTAGTATCATGGTTAACAAGAATGTCCAGAAAGGAAGTATGATCACCTCTCTTGTAAACATCCTTAACCTTGTAGTTCACATTCTCTTATGATGTGAACTGTTCAGCCATGCTATGAAATCCAGTCTTATCGTCATTAACACCATAGCAACATAACTTTATCTAGTAGCCTGATTCAAATCTTTGTTCTTAATGTTCACAGGTCTTCCAGTTACCAAGACATGTCAGAGTATTTGGTTCTACTACAGTTATACCACTAGGCTTATATTTATTATTAATAACCCTTGACCTGTGTATTTATATTCTTTGTGGTGCAGGAATATGACGTAAACCATCAGTAAGGCACTTCTTTAATGTATCTCAGAACAGCTGGTATGCTTAACCTGAAGATGACCTAGAAAGGTCGAAATGTTGTTCTCACCTTATCAGTAACACCCAGACATTAAGTAGGGAAACAAATATAAATAAATGCAAAATCAAAGAAGCCCTATTTAGACAGCAACTAAAACCAAAATTAAACCAATATAAAAGAACACCTTTATACCTATACTAATTAATAACCTAACATCCAACTGCAACGCCCCCTACAATTTTGTACCTGTTTATACTCTTGTTCATAAAACGTGTGTCCAGGAATGGTCACATTCAAACACTCTTTTTTTCTTAACCTGAAGATGACATAGAAAGGTCAAAATGTCTTCTCCTTATTGCTAAAAGTGTTAATACCCATACCAGCCATTCTGAGATGCACTTTTATTTCAAGTTGGTTTCTCGTCATTGAGAACGACTTCTTTGATATTTTTGTATTCGTTAGGGTGGCCTTAACAAAGACAAGCGATATTAACATTGGGAAATCTGAATGTATTAGTCACAGTGGGACAATATTAAAGGTACTTGAAGGTTATTTTCATTCTTGCCAAATTCTGATGAAAAAACCAGATTAACCTCATGTACTCCCAATTTTCCCCTGTAAACAACAGTTTCAAACATATTTCTTTGTGCAGAATCTCTTTGTGCCAGAATAAAAAGAAATGTTTTGCACAATTAATTAGATAATTTTCGTGCAGCGTATAATCATTCTTGTGTACTGCGTAGTTCTAGAACATAGAGCATACAGTCATTTTTATTTACTTTTAGAAAATGTAGCATACAGTCATTTTTATTTACTTTTTACTTTTAGAACATGCAGCATACAGTCATTCTTGTTTAGACGTTTTACTTCACATGATTGTTTTTTATAGCAGTTAAAGTGTTGATCGTGGAACCAGTAGTGTCTTGTTTTTCTAAGCTGTGTACATTTGTTTTAAGGACATAAACCTACTGCTGATGATGTCAGAATTTGGCAGCTGTTGTTTACACAGTGGGTTATATTAACCGTAATGTATATATATATATATAAATTTGGCAAAATATATCTTGCTTGTTAGGTCAAATATCAACAAATTGATTGCCCCTAATATGGTATCCTGGCTAAGCAAGCCTTTCCAGATCTGGCAAATGTTTCTTCCTTTGTCCATTCCCTATTCCAGAACTTTTCTTTTAATATTTCTTTATGGAATTGCACTGATTCTGTTCGACATGGTAGTAGTTTTTTGGTTCTGACTTGGAAGGTCACATAATTTTGTCGAAACTGGTTGTTGTACATGAGTAAAGATAGAAACATTGTTTGCTGTATTTCACGGTCACTTTAGAAAATATTCCAAACTGAGCCTAATAGCCAACTAAACCCTAGTTTGGACGTCATAATGTTCTTTAGTTGCTCTCCTGATCTGATGATGTAAGTCTAAGCTGTATTATGGAGTCCACTCAAAATACTATCCTTCAGAAGTGGTGTGTGACAGTGTTTGAAAACGTTCAACAAATTGGACTACAAAACCAGTCACCACAATGATTGTAAAATGCTAGGCCTACCTGGGGTATTATGGTATGATTTTTGTTTTTAGTGCAAACTAAAGATTTTCAAATAGAAATTACTCTTCTGAAACATTATATAATTTTCATGGTTTTAAATAAAAACATTTATACAAAATACACTTTTTGTGGTCATCATTTATACATTACTTACTTAAAAACAGAATAGTATGTTCTTAAAAACATGATGAAAAATGCGACCCATAGTGGGACACAAATTCATTTAACGTACAGTTGAAATAAGGCGTGACAATAATTTTCTTCCTAAATGGTAAAACATACAGGTAGAATTATTACAAACTCCATGTGTTTATTTTCACGTGAAAACCAGTCAAATGACACTAACAGTCCAAATCTGTTTGAATTCCTCCAAATAAGATAAACAGCTGAAACAAAAGAAGTGATGCTTCATAAAATGATGAAAGGATTCATCATGATGAGGTATTGAAAGGATTATTCAACATGCACGTGCAAAAGTGATAAAATAATTTTTGGCCTAACTTCTTACCCTGAAGACAGTAATTTCTGTGACAAAATGATTTTGTATTTTATCAATATTTATTTTAACCAAAAATCCTTTACCAACATTAATTCCATCACCTACATCCAAAATATTTAATAGTCCAGAAATTTCCTTGATATCTTTGTCCAAGATCAGTCCTAAAAATAAGTTGCTGACATGCTACTCCTGCAGGTTCCCACTAATTACTTTAAATTTATTCTTTTTTTGTGGTTTAAATACATTTATGAAATTAAGTCAGTGAATGTAGTACACCATAAAGTGGGAGTGTTAGTAAAATTGTTAAAACTCTTCAGATATATGTTGTTCATGGTCACAAAGTTTGTGATCTTAGTACTTGATAAAGGAAGTTTGTCCATATTATGATTTGTTCATTTACCTATAACTTTTGATAGTCACAAAGACTATGGTCCCTAAACTTCATAAAGGAAGTTTGTCCATGTTATGTTGTTTCTATTTACTTATAGCTTTTGATTGTCACAAAGACTATGGTCCCTAAACTTCATAAAGGAAGTTTGTCCGTGTTATGTTGTTTCTATTTACCGATAGCTTTTGATAGTCACAAAGACTATGGTCCCTAAACTTCATAAAGGAAGTTTGTCCGTGTTATGTTGTTTCTATTTACCGATAGCTTTTGATAGTCACAAAGACTATGGTCCCTAAACTTCATAAAGGAAGTTTGTCCGTGTTATGTTGTTTCTATTTACCTATAACTTTTGATAGTCACAAAGACTATGGTCCCTAAACTTCATAAAGGAAGTTTGTCCGTGTTATGTTGTTTCTATTTACCTATAACTTTTAATAGTCACAAAGACTATGGTCCCTAAACTTCATAAAGGAAGTTTGTCCGTGTTATGTTTTTTTTCTATTTACCTATAGCTTTTGATAGTCACAAAGACTATGGTCCCTAAACTTCATAAATGAAGTTTGTCCGTGTTCTGTTGTTTCTATTTACCTATAGGTTTTGATTGTCACAAAGACTATGGTCCCTAAACTTCATAAAGGAAGTTTGTCCGTGTTCTGTTGTTTCTATTTACCTATAGGTTTTGATTGTCACAAAGACTATGGACCCTAAACTTCATAAAGGAAGTTTGTCCGTGTTATGTTTCTATTTACCTATAGAAACTTCATAAAGGAAGTTTGTCCGTGTTATGTTGTTTCTATTTACCTATAACTTTGATAGTCACAAAGACTATGGTCCCTAAACTTCATAAAGGAAGTTTGTCCGTGTTATGTTGTTTCTATTTACCTATAACTTTTGATAGTCACAAAGACTATGGTCCCTAAACTTCATAAAGGAAGTTTGTCCGTGTTATGTTTTTTTCTATTTACCTATAGCTTTTGATAGTCACAAAGACTATGGTCCCTAAACTTCATAAAGGAAGTTTGTCCGTGTTATGTTGTTTCTATTTACCTATAGCTTTTGATAGTCACAAAGACTATGGTCCCTAAACTTCATAAAGGAAGTTTGTCCGTGTTATGTTTTTTCCTATTTACCTATAGCTTTTGATAGTCACAAAGACTATGGTCCCTAAACTTCATAAAGGAAGTTTGTCCGTGTTCTGTTGTTTCTATTTACCTATAGGTTTTGATTGTCACAAAGACTATGGACCCTAAACTTCATAAAGGAAGTTTGTCCGTGTTATGTTGTTTCTATTTACCTATAGCTTTTGATTGTCACAAAGACTATGGTCCCTAAACTTCATAAAGGAAGTTTGTCCGTGTTATGTTTCTATTTACCTATAGAAACTTCATAAAGGAAGTTTGTCCGTGTTATGTTGTTTCTATTTACCTATAACTTTTGATAGTCACAAAGACTATGGTCCATAAACTTCATAAAGGAAGTTTGTCCGTGTTATGTTGTTTCTATTTACCTATAGCTTTTGATTGTCACAAAGACTATGGTCCCTAAACTTTATAAAGGAAGTTTGTCCGTGTTATGTTGTTTCTATTTACCTATAGCTTTTGATTGTCACAAAGACTATGGTCCCTAAACTTCATAAAGGAAGTTTGTCCGTGTTATGTTGTTTCTATTTACCTATAGCTTTTGATTGTCACAAAGACTATGGTCCCTAAACTTCATAAAGGAAGTTTGTCCGTGTTATGTTGTTTCTATTTACCTATAGCTTTTGATAGTCACAAAGACTATGGTCCCTAAACTTCATAAAGGAAGTTTGTCCGTGTTATGTTTTTTCCTATTTACCTATAGCTTTTGATAGTCACAAAGACTATGGTCCCTAAACTTCATAAAGGAAGTTTGTCCGTGTTCTGTTGTTTCTATTTACCTATAGGTTTTGATTGTCACAAAGACTATGGACCCTAAACTTCATAAAGGAAGTTTGTCCGTGTTATGTTGTTTCTATTTACCTATAGCTTTGATTGTCACAAAGACTATGGTCCCTAAACTTCATAAAGGAAGTTTGTCCGTGTTATGTTTCTATTTACCTATAGAAACTTCATAAAGGAAGTTTGTCCGTGTTATGTTGTTTCTATTTACCTATAACTTTTGATAGTCACAAAGACTATGGTCCATAAACTTCATAAAGGAAGTTTGTCCGTGTTATGTTGTTTCTATTTACCTATAGCTTTTGATTGTCACAAAGACTATGGTCCCTAAACTTTATAAAGGAAGTTTGTCCGTGTTATGTTGTTTCTATTTACCTATAGCTTTTGATTGTCACAAAGACTATGGTCCCTAAACTTCATAAAGGAAGTTTGTCCGTGTTATGTTGTTTCTATTTACCTATAGCTTTTGATTGTCACAAAGACTATGGTCCCTATACTTCATAAAGGAAGTTTGTCCGTGTTATGTTGTTTCTATTTACCTATAACTTTTGATAGTCACAAAGACTATAGTCCCTAAACTTCATAAAGGAAGTTTGTCCGTGTTATGTTGTTTCTATTTACCTATAGCTTTTGATTGTCACAAAGACTATGGTCCCTAAACTTTATAAAGGAAGTTTGTCCGTGTTATGTTGTTTCTATTTACCTATAGCTTTTGATTGTCACAAAGACTATGGTCCCTAAACTTCATAAAGGAAGTTTGTCCGTGTTATGTTGTTTCTATTTACCTATAGCTTTTGATTGTCACAAAGACTATGGTCCCTAAACTTTATAAAGGAAGTTTGTCCGTGTTATGTTGTTTCTATTTACCTATAACTTTTGATAGTCACAAAGACTATGGTCCCTAAACTTCATAAAGGAAGTTTGTCCATGTTATGTTGAGTTTTATTTACATATAATTTTTGATTGTCACAAAGACTGTGGTCCTGTACTTTGTAAAGGAAGTTTACCGATGTTATGTTGCGTCGTATATACATATGTATTTTATATATTCACACTGCTACATATAAGTATATACATGTACATGCCTACATACACTGCTGGCCAAAATCTTAAGGCCAATGAACATAGAGAAAATATGTATTTTGCTTTATTAGACTCAACCACTTATTTGAGAAGAGCTTCAAAAGATGAACATAAGAAAAGGGAAAATAAATTTAAACTTTTTTAGAATTTAATAAGGAAAATGTGAACACTATGAAATTAGCCTAAATACTAGCTGATCAAAAGTTTAAGACCATTCCAACAAAAGGTCCTAAACAGGATAGGAAAAGCCCAACAAGAGGTCTCAGTGGTGAGTTGCATGGCCATCATACCGAATAACTTCAAACATTCGCTTTCGCGTGGTCGATATAAGCGTATGCAGAAGGCTGGCTGGAATGTTATTCCAAGTGGTAAAGATGGCTTCACGAAGATCATGCACTGTTTGGAATTGACGTCCATTTCTATAGACTTCCCATGTCATCCACCCGCAAACATTTTCAATGGGGTTCAGTTCAGGCAAACACGCTGGATGGTCCAAAAGAATCACGTTATTCGCCATGAAAAAGTCCTTTGTCCTGCGTGCATTGTGGATTGCAGCGTTGTTCTGCTGAAAGATCCAGTCATTTCTACACGAGCGAGGGCCTTCAGTCAATAAAGATGCTTTCTCCAACATGCCAATGTAGCCAGCTGCTGTTTGACGCCCCTGTATAACCTGAAGCTCCATTGTTCCATAAAAGGAGAAAGCACCCCAGATCATGATGGAACCTCCTCCACTGTGTCGTGTAAAAAATGTCTCCGGTGGGATATCCTTATCGTGCCAGTAACGTTTGAAGCCACCTGGACCATCCAGGTTAAATTTTTTTCTCATCAGAGAACAAAATCTTCCACTTTTCTACGTCCAATGTTTGGTGCTTCTCAGCAAAGCTTACCTGAGCTGTTTTGTGGTGTGGAAGGAGGGGTGGCCTTTGAAGACGTTTACGGTTTTTAAAGCATTTCTCTTGTAGATGCCGTCTTATTGTTCTTGAGCTGCATTCTGCGTCCGTCAGGGCCTTAATTTGGTTCGACGATCGGTTGGTGTCTTGTCCGAACAACCTGTCGAATCCTCCTACTCAACGCCGGCGAAGTTTTATTGGGCCGACCACTTGAAATTCTCGTTCCGTATCCCTCAGAGTCTTTTAAGAAATTTGCAACAGCAGTTTCACTACGCCCAATCTCACCAGCGATGGCACGTTGAAAGAGACCTTGCTTTTACAGCCTGACAGTTCTGCCACATTTAAACTTTGCAATGCTTTTACCCAATGTGACACAGGAGATGTTGAAAACGCTAAAGCTTGAACACAAATGACTAAATTTTGTTACGTGTTTACCGATTATCGCTTCGTTTCAGTGTGGTCTCAAACTTTTGACCAGCTAGTATTTAGGCTAATTTCATGGTGTTCACATTTTCCCTATTAAATGCTAAAAAAGTCTTTTATTTTCCCCTTTCTTATTTTCATCTTTCGAAGCTCTACTCAAATAAGTGGTTGAGTCTAACAACGCAAAATGCATATTTTTTCTTTATGTCCATTGGCCTTAAGATTTGGGGCAGCAGTATATAAGTATATAGATGTCCACACCTACATTTTGGTGTTATATTTTGTCATTATAAATGTTTAGGTATGATTTTGTTATAGGTAAAATACTGAATTACACATCTTTCCACAGGTGTCTGAAAACTGGTTTGATGTTCTAACAAACTGTTCATAATGTCCATATAACCTGTCTCAATACACAAATTACACATGTAGATGTTTAATATAACACATTTCTCAGCTTCACATCCTAAGGTTATTTGTTTTCCATGTTCATAATAATGATCTTATTTATTACAAAACACAAAACATGCAGATATTTTGGGTAAGCACACGAGAGGCTTTACATAACAGTGCTGATGAATATAATCTGTATGTGTCAGTAAAGTTCAGGTGAAAAGCAGCCTAAGACGTTAATAACGTATATTTCTAATATTCACTTATACGTTGGCGCGGCATGGCCAAGTGTGTTAAGGCGTTCGACTCGTAATCCGAGGGTCGCGGGTTCGAAACCCGGTCGCACAAAACATGCTCGCCCTTTCAGCCTTGGGGGCGTTATAATGTGACGGTCAATACCACTATTCGTTGGTAAAAAGAGTAGCCAAAGAGTTGGCGGTGGGTGGTGATGACTAGCTGCCTTCCCTCTTGTCTTACACTGCTGAATTAGGGACGGCTAGCGCATATAACCCTCGAGTAGCTTTGCGCGCAATTCAAAAAAAAAAACACTTATATTTTAGTGTTCACAAAACAAACCAGTCTCGATGAATAAAACAAGATCTTTCGCAGCGAAATCACATTAAATTTGTGTTGTTTCAAGCTTAGAACGTATTATCGGAAAATTTACTTTGGTCAAGTTTGTCATGTTCGAAAAAGTAAACGTATAGTTTACGTGAATCATGTTGAACGCCTGAATCTTTAATCAAAATATTGTCGTTTTATGACTGATTTACTCAGCGGTAGAGGGAAACACATTAATAAATTTTGAGAGTCTTTAATCAAGTAGGTTCAGTAAAAGAAGTCTGTTTAAAAATTAAAATAACTGTAGTCTAAGATTGCTAAGCTTGACATATCAATTCTAAATATCGTGTTCATTTAAATACCATCAATATTCTACAAGAAAAGACAAAATTTTATATGGTGTAAATAGTAATCACGATAGCAAACAGTGGCTAGTTTTCTGAATGGACAAAAAAACGCTATTGGGGAAACAGAAGTAACAAAAAGTTAGAAACTGAGTAAAGCAACGTCTGCCAAGAAATAACCAATAACTCTGACTGCCAGAACAAGCCCAGCAGATGTTACTGTGTAGAGCAGAGAATGTTCTGAAGTTGTAAATGTAAGTACTTCTGGAGAAATGGCCTTCATCTTAGAGAGAACAATGGTGAATATTAGAAGCTTCCCTTTAGTGAAAGATGAAGTCGAGACTCTGAATACGATAAATAGAAAAAATTCATTCTATTGTTTATTTGTTGTATTTTGAATTTCTAGTCTTTATTAGGGTTACACATTGGTTTCTATGTACAATGACAAAAGGAAATTTCTTGAATGTTACAAACCACACCATCAACTGTCAGTCACTCCTTCGGATAAACTCTTTATCTGATAGTGCACAAAATAAACAAAGAAAAGGGAATTTATAAATTTTGTCCTTACAAAACTACAAAAACAACTGTCTTTGTTCTCCTGTAATAAGTTGAAAATAGATAATGGAAT
Organism: Tachypleus tridentatus; assembly: GCF_004210375.1. Lineage (NCBI taxonomy): Eukaryota > Metazoa > Arthropoda > Merostomata > Xiphosura > Limulidae > Tachypleus > Tachypleus tridentatus. The sequence goes on from NC_134833.1 coordinate 146,590,520, forward strand.
CAAAGTTTGCTTTTGAAGAATCGTTAGTTCGTATTTCTCAGTAAGTCATCTTTTAAAAAAATAATTATTATTTTCTTATCTATAAATAATAATTGAAGATAAAACCCATTAATAATATGAGTAGGAAAATTATCTGGTTAACAAATACATTGTTGAGAGATAAGTTCGTAATAGTTAATACACATATTAGTGATAAATAAACAAACAACGATTTATAAGCATAAGGAAAACACTGATTTATGGTGAAACATACAACATGTTTCGTACCTAAACAGGAGAGACTGATGTTCTGACGAAATGTATAGCATGTTTCAACATCAATCAAACTTTTCCTTATGTTTATAAATAGATGTTTCACTACCTACTGTTATATTAGTATAACATAATTCTGTACTTAAATATATATATATTAGTGTGCTTGACACAGCGCCTTCTGGTGAACTTATCTTTACACCTGTTCACTTGTTTTGATTGTTGGAACGCACCACTAATGATTAATTTGATGTGACTGATTAATAGTTTACAAAGTCAAAGACTCCACTACCAACTTCTGTTCAACTTCAGTTGGTGTTTACACCAGAATCTAGCTACCAGGAATAGCAGTCTCTTTGTAAAATGTAATTTCTTTGCACTAAACAAGACAGGAGAGAAAACGCGGGAGAGAGAAAACTCTCGGGAGTTCTCCCCCTGTAGAAGATGTAGTAACATTTCTCTTTTTTATTAACATTAGTCACAAGCGTCAAAATACTTACAGGGATTTCTATATTTAAATTGTCATCCGTCAGGTAGCGCACGTTTCTTAGAGGGTGAGTTTTTACTATGGTCTTTCTTGTTACATATAAGAATGTCCGCGTTGTTTCTAATACAAATATGAAGTCTGTGTGTGCAGAATATCTACCTTCAATGTCCTCCTGCAGTCGTTGCTCAAGTCTGTAGAATATCCTATACCAAATCTTCATTCGATTAGCGGCTTCTGAACAAAGTAAACACCCTAGGAATCCACTTACCGGAGTAGAACACGAGAAAACCTCGCAAAGAACTAACAAATCATTACAACAGAAATTAATAAAAACAATATAACTTGATCGCTTTTAAAAGGTAGAGCTCTCAAAAGCGCTCGGGTTATAGGGTTTTATTGATTTCTATACAAACTTATTGATGTTACCTCTAACATCATAAAGTATTATATAACTAGAATTCAGACACTTAGCACAATTTAGCATGAAAGAGGTCATTACGTAGTATCATTCAATTGGAATGTTACTACAACAAAATAGAATAATTAATAGTGATTAGTTAGAATGTTCACATGAAAGTAAAAGAAAAGTTATTACTGTAGTAAACTATAATTTTAGCACTTTATATGTTTTTGTAATCATCTATAAATTTAGTATAGTAAGGAGAAAACGAGAACATTATAAATAATGGAATGAGTGAAGTTAATGAATACAAGGTGAGTTTGTTAGTTTAGTATAACATATTACATAATCCTGTCATTATGTACATATATATTTTAACCCATTGATTAAGTGTCTCTTTATTGCTATAAATTTTGTCTCTTGGTTCTGCATCTCTGTTTTCATCTGTTTTATTTTATAGATACTAACAATGTCGCCCATAGCATCACGTCTGGCATCTGAGTTGATAAACTCTATTGGTTCTTTATAAATACGATCAGTCCTGTGTTTGGTTTGAAAGTAGTTAAAAATAACAGACAACTGATGTAACGCATGGTTTATGACTTCCTTTGATTTTGAACGACATTTCAAACTCAATGTTGAATTTATTATCATAGACCGTACAGTCGTCTCCAGATATAGAATACAAAACCACTGATCTAAAACATAAAAACAACCCACATATCAATTACACTAGCGAAACGTGTCTTGTTAGAGCAAGAGGTCGACAAACGTTCCTATATCCGCTACATTTACGAAGTAAGAATCGATTATAACTTTTGTATATAACTTTCAGTTGAGATGAAACAAACGTTTCTGTGTTGAGCTACAGAGAACAACGTACATCAGTACCAAAGTTTGTATTATAACCTTTGTGCACTATATACAGTAAATTAGTTGTTTTGGGGAACCGCTGAGAGGCGCTGCTTGTATGGTTAAAGTTTTGTGCCTCGCACTCCACCACTTTCATCGTTAATATGATTAAAACCAGGCTGTTATATACTCTGTCCTAGTTAATTATTCACAGAGAAAGTAAGGAAAGGACACCTTGCGACTAACAGATTCATACATCAAGGTGAGCACTACATGCTTTCGTCTTCAATTAAGCAGGACCGGTCACGTCGCTAACTTTAAGATATTTATATTTTAGAATTACGTCATAATTAATTAAAGACTTGTTTTAGTTAACTTGACGTAAGAAGCTCGCTCGAAACATTAGATCTTACTGTGTTGGGTTCCTCTCACACAAAACCTAGAGTCTATTAATGCTCTCACACACATCAATAACAATGTACAGAAATGAGTTTAGTTTAAAACTATATTTTATGTTTATAATATTTATTTCTACAGACATGAGACTATATATACATATACTGAATTTTCAATTACAAAGTATTGGCACACTCCGAAATCCAAATTAATGTAGATGTTAGAATGTACTAAATTGAAGTTCGGGATTCGATCCCAGGAATATTCTAAGCAAGGCAGCCTATTGTTCAGTTTTTTGCTTAATAACAAACAAACAATTACGATTTGTACATCTCTCGTTCTGAAAAAAAAAAGTAGAAAAATTATCAAAACTATGAATGTTTTAGCATTGTTTATCTGATTTATAGACCTGTAAAACTTTGAATCTTTCTTAACTTCACTTATTTCTCAGAACAAGTGTACGAACGTGATTAAACCATCAAGTCCAACATTCGAACCGATGGTTAGAAGTTCCACTCCTTCCGGTGTGGTGTTAGAGATAAATGAAGTATTGGCACGTGACAACCGCGGCTGACCAAAAGGTGGACCCAAAACCTGTTATGTAATAACTTACCATTTATCACGCTGACAGATAAAGGCCTTGGTTCGTGGTCAAGTCCACAGAACACGATATCTAATAAAGTTTTCTTTGGCCAGGAAAGATTTGTAGCTGTAAAAAGGTCATGTCTTTCTAATCTACTTTCAACGACCTTTCTTTGTTTACTTACTTATTAGTCGCTCACACAATTCTATATCAGAATATCATTGACAGTCGACGAACTTTGATTTGTTCATACACAGTTAGCTATTAAATATAGAATAGCACATTTTCATATTAAAAATACACAAGTATTATTATTGATGGGCAGGAGATAAAAATAACTCTTAAAACACGAAAATTCAAAATATAAAAAAGAGCTTGGTAAAGATAAATGTAAGTTGGATTTAAATATTAGACAAATAATCTGTCAAGATAGATAGAATATGGATCTAAACATAAAATAAAGAATTCGTCAAAATGAATAGAAGGTGAACTTAAACATAAGACAAAGAATCTGTCATGATGGATGGAAGGTGAACCTAAACATAAAATAAAGAATACGTCAAAATGAATAGACTGTGGACTTAAACATAAGACAAAGAATCTGTCAAGATGGATGGAAAGTGAATCTAAACATAAAATAAAGAATCCGTCAAAATGAATAGAAGGTGAATTTAAACATAAGACAAAGAATCTGTCAAGATGGATGGAAAGTGAATCTAAACATAAAATAAAGAATCCGTCAAAATGAATAGAAGGTGAATTTAAACATAAGACAAAGAAGCTGTCAAGATGGATGAAAGGTGAATCAAAACATAAAATAAAGAATCCGTCAAAATGAATAGAAGGTTAATTTAAACATAAGACAAAGAAGCTGTCAAGATGGATGGAAAGTGAATTTAAACATAAAATAAAGAATCCGTCAAAATGAATAGATTGTGGGCTTAAACATAAGACAAAGAAGCTGTCATGATGGATGGAAAGTGGATCTAAACATAAAATAAAGAATTCGTCAAAATAAATAGAAGGTGGACTTAAACATAAGACAAAGAAGCTGTCAAAATGGATGGAAGGTGGATCTAAACATAAAATAAAGAATCCGTCAAAATGAATAGAAGGTGGACTTAAACATAAGACAAAGAAGCTGTCATGATGGATGGAAGGTGAATCTAAACATAAAATAAAGAATCCGTCAAAATGAATAGATTGTGGACTTAAACATAAGACAAAGAAGCTGTCGAGGTGGATGGAAAGTGGATCTAAACATAAAATAAAGAATCCGTCAAAATGAATAGAAGGTGGACTTAAACATAAGAGATGTCAAAATGGATGGAAGGTGGATCTAAACATAAAATAAAGAATTCGTCAAAATGAATAGAAGGTGGACTTAAACATAAGACAAAGAAGCTGTCGAGATGGATGGAAGGTGAATCTATACATAAAATAAAGAATCTGTCAAAATGAATGGAAAAATATATTTGTAAAACGGCTGGTTTGGGTTGAGAAAAATTTTTATGCAGAGGAATGAACAACCTTTCGACCTTTTCGGTCATCGTCAGGCTCACATATGCATTTTTTTCTACAAATGGGTTTTCTCGTCATCACTCAAAATGAACACAAGGTGGACTTAAACATAATTTAAACAATCTGTTGAGTTGAATGGATGGTGGACGTAAATATAACACAAATAATCTGTCAAAATGAATGAAAATTGAAATATCGGATATGGTAAGAAATGTGTAGGTTTTATTGTCGTAATTAGTTCATAATAAAATGTGTTTGCAACTCCACTTGTTCTTTAGTGACGTAGTCTGTTTCAAATATTAGTTTTGTGGCTTTTTTAATAGGTTGGTGATATTTTATCCTGTCCATATACTCAACAGCTGACATCATATATTAACCATTGTATTTTGTGTTATCTCACTAACATTGTATCGTACATTTTGTGTTATCTCACTAACATTGTATCGTACATTTCTGCTTCTTATCCTAGATTACAATACTTTGACTCTTTTATTATCTTCAACACCCCTTCTGGCACAGTGGTAGGTCTGCAGACTTATAACGCTAGATATAGATAGATACAGAGCACAGATAGCCTGTTGTGTAGCTTTTGAAACAGAGAATTGTATTTAAACAGTAACCGACCCTATCTGCAGCACGCACATGAAAACCACGTTGATTAATTCACATTCAAATCATTTGAGAAAGATCGTGCGAATAGTTCACGTGAATATATCAAATAAAAAACTAAGGAAACACAAGGATTACACTGAATACACTTTGCTTCACGTGTGGAAAGCTAAATGGTTTGTGTAAAATTTGTTAATTTTCCAAGCTGTTAAGATAAATTAGTTGAAACCGTGTTTCGATGTTCAGGAAGTGGCCTAGTGGTTAGAGCTTTCGGATCTTAAGGTTCAGAGATCTTTTCTCCGAATCCTCGTCACACCAAACGTGTCCGCTCTTTCAGCCGTGGGGACTTTATAATGTGATAGTCTATCCCACTATTCTTTGGTAAAAGATTAGCTCAAGAATTGGCAGTGGGTGGTGATGATTAGCTGCCTTCCCTCTAGTTTTATACTGCTTAATTAGGGATGGCTAGCGCAGACAGTCTTTTCGCGAAATTCAAAAACGCATAAACAAACAAACAATCAACTAATTTAGAAAAATGACCTGAAATATATGAAGGGATCAGCTTATGTTTACCAAAATCAACACCATAAATCTTTTGTCGCCTTTACCCGTGATTAACGTTCCATTAACAAGTTTAGTTGTTGTTTTTTGACAGAAGTAACCTGTTAACGTAACGTTTCTAGAATCGCGTTATGTTTAGTTGTTTTTTAACAGAAGTTACCTGTTAATGTAACTTTTCTTAGTCGTTTTCCACAACAGAAGTTTTGATAATAACACTACTTTTACTGTCAGGTCATCCCGTAGGTGACGTCTGAAAATACAGAAAGTACATCATCATTTCTGGCTTTGTGTAAGGCTTTAATGACTACAATATGTGGTAGGACGTGGATAAAAAATATTCAGACAAGTAAAATAAACTAACCAAACTGCACTTTTTCAGAACATGAATCTAATAAACCCTTATGAAAATGGACGTGTCAGAGGAGCACATTAGGCATATAATACTTTATGAGTTTAAAAAATGCAATAGTACAGAAAAACTATACGAAACAATCAAGGTGTTTAAGGTGCGGAGTCTCTCAATGAAAGAAAATGTCAAAGGTGGTTTCAGAAGTTCAGATCAGGTGACTACAGATTAAGTGATGTGCCACGTTCAGGTTGTCCTGTTGAGTTTATTGATGATTTGCTGCTGACTGCACTTGATAAAGATTGTGCTGTAACAGTTAAAGAACTAGCATAGAAGCTTAATTCAACCCATTCAACAGTTCACAGTCATCTGCAACAGCTTGGAAAGGTGTCAAGACTTGGTAACTGGGTCCCACATGACTTGATAGAAGCAAACCTTAGAGCAAGAGTGGATATTTGCACTTCTCTGAACTCTCGTGGACGCAACTCACCTATTTTTCGACAGATTATGGACTGGAGATGAAAAATGTATATTTTATAAAAATGTTACGTGTCGCAGATAATGGCTCAGTGCAGGTTACCTGGCTATAAGGCACCAAAATGGACCTCCACTCAAGGAAAGTCTTGTTAAGTGTTTGGTAGGATATTGTTGGTGTGATCCACTTTGAATTGCCGCCACTCAATGTAAAGATTACATCAGACTTCTATTTGTTATAGAAGTTATAGTGTGTGAATGTTGCACTGAAAGAAAAGAGGCCTGCTTTGACCAGTTGTAAAGGTGTTATGTTACACCAGGATAATGTACGGCCCCATACAGCAATGATCACATTTGCAAAGATTGAAAAGCTAGACTGGGAAAACTTCCACGTTCTCCTTATTCTCCTTACCTTGCCTCATCTGTTTATCATCTATTCCGAAGCTTGCAGAACTATCTTGATGGAAAAGAGCTTGTAACACATGAAGATGTCAGAACTACCCTTCTTACATTCATTTCCTCCAAACACCAATAATTTTATAGAAATGGAATTCAGAAGCTTGGGAATCGTTGGCAGGAAGTAATTAATAATAATGAAACATAAATTATTGATTAAATAACATTAAAAGCGTTTGAAATCCTTTCTATTTTTCTAAATCGAAAATCAAACATTACTTAAAGGACGAACTGATATAACATGCTGCTAATGATCGTCTTTCTCCAATACTTTACAGCAGGCCCGGCATGGCCAAGCGTATTAAGGCGTGCGACTCGTAATCTGAGGGTCGCGGGTTCGCATCCACGTCGCGCCAAACATGCTTGCCCTTTCAGCCGTGGGGTCGTTATAATGTTACAGTCAATCCCACTATTCGTTGGTAAAAGAGTAGCCCAAGAGTTGACGGTGGGTGGTGATGACTAGCTGCCTTCCCTCTAGTTTTACACTGCTAAATTAGGGACGGCTAGCACAGATGGCCCTCGAGTAGCTTTGTGCGAAATTCAAAAAACAAACAATCAGTCACTGAAGTTACTGGAAACGTAAACTGTAGGATTTTTTATGAATGTGAAATATATATACCAGCAAGACTGAGCAGTTAAGTCACGTATTGCTAAGTGAACATTACAGTTTTAATTACTGTTATATAGAAGGAAACAGAACAGTTCACGTGTTGATAAGTGAACATTACAGTTTTAATTCGTGTTATATAGCAGAGAAAGTGAACCGTGATGTTACGTATTTATAATCAAGCATTACAGTTTTAATTAGATTTATATAGTAGAGAAACAGAGCGTATAAGTATATACATGTACACATCGACAAGTAAGTATATAGATGTGCACATCTACAAGTAAGTATATACATGTACACATCGACAAGTAAGTATATACATATACACATCGACAAGTAAGTATATACATGTACACATCGACAAGTAAGTATATACATGTACACATCGACAAGTAAGTATATACGTATACGCTCGTACATGTATCATCTGCAGGTGTATGTGTGTATATTACCTACGTGTGTATTACTTATATGTTTTTTTACACAAGAAATCCATATATCTCGTACATACCCTGTCCTTGTCTCACGTTCAGGGTTACTGGCGACAGTGAGAAATTTCCCGAAACTGGTATATATCGATAAAAATTGCTGAATATCATAATAGATTAGTGTCTGGTGCTTATATTTAGATCCGCGTCGCGTAACAACAGAAACACCAAAATAAAGTAATAACAACAAGAAAAAACAATTAGGATTGTAATTCATTTTTTCCTTTCTTGGCGGATTTTAAAATAAAAAACATTATATTTACTGGTGTAAGATTTGGTTTGATTTCTTTCTTTTGTTCAAAGAGAATAAATAAATTAATTAACCATCAGCCAACTTAGCTCTCAACAAGAAGCAATCGTTATTAGACGTACGTGATTTTTAAACAAATATACAATAGAAGCTATTACAAAGAGAAAGCAATGTCGATTAGACGGAATTAATTACGTTTCTGAACACAAGTTATTTAAAAAGGTTCTTAAGTTTTCTAGAATCTTCTTAATTTATCAACTGTGGCTTAAAATCGGAGTTTTGTAATATTTAGATCAATATCTAATCCTTCATAAGTCCCGCTCAAGTGATGAGTTCTCTTTTGGCGAAGCCCGGCATGGCCAGGTGGGTTAAGGCTTTCGACTCGTAATCTGAGGGTCGCGGGCTCGAATCCCGGTCGCACCAAACATGCTCGCCTTTTCAGCCGTGGGGCGTTATAATGTGACGGTCAATCTAGCTGCGTTCCCTCTAGTCTTACACTGCTAAATTAGGGACGGCTGCACAGATAGCCCTCGAGTAGCTTTGTGCAAAATTAAAAAAACAACAAACTCTTTTGGCGAGTGGCTTGTGAGAAAATAAAAAGATACATCGAAAACATCTTTTGTTAAAATTTCATGTCAAAATATTAAGAGAAATTTCGAAAATTTGCAGCTAATTTTATTTTACATCCCCCGCTGGCATACCGAACTCAGTAGATAGGCCGAAGTGGCATGGCTATATGAAAACAAACACACACGCTTTTATCGCAATTCTAGGCCTACTGGTTTCTTAATAACGGCGTTAAAATATTACTTAATTACTAGAGTGTCAGGCGTTGTTTGGATGAAAATGACTTTCCCTGATTTAGTACTTTATTTAATGAGGGCCCGGCATGGCCAAGTGTGTTAAGGCGTTCGACTTGTAATCCGAGGGTCGCGGTTTCGAATCCCGCTCGCACCAAACATGCTCGCACTTTCAGCCATGGGGGCGTTATAATGTGACGGTCAATCCCACTATTTGTTGGTAAAAGAGTAGCCCAAGAATTGGCGGTGGGGGTAATGACTAGCTGCCTTCCCTTTAGTCTTACACTGCTAAATTAGGGACGGCTAGCACAGATAGCCCTCGAGTAGCTTTGCGCGAAAATTCAAAACAAACAAACACTTATTGAGTTATTGACCTCTTGCAAAGCTTCTTTGTACACAATATTTTTGTTGTTACTGGCAAAGAAGAAGAGGTTATTTTGAAGTTCTCTCCACCTTCTTCTGTCTCATCATTCACTTACAGCTTTGGCTTCTGCTGCATGTTTAGATACGTTTAACATTTCAGTGATGTCGAGAAACCCACTTGTTGAGAAATATGTATGCAAAAACGGCTCGTTTGGGTTGAGAAAATATTTTACATAGAAGAGCGAACAACGTTTCGACCTTCTTCGGTCATCGTCAGGTTCACAAAGAAAGAGGTAACTGACCGGAAGCTGACCACATGTTTGGAAGGGGTTGTGTAACTGTGTGTCGAAATGTAGAGGGCGGTATTAAATGTTTGAATATATAATTTTATTTATTTTATTATATTAATATAGGTATAAAGGCGTTCCTTTATATTGGTTTATTTTGGGTTTAAGTTGTTGTATAAGTAAGGCTTCTTTAATTTTGCGTTTGTTTATGTTTGTTTCTTTATTTAGTATTTGAGTGTTTTCTATGGTTATGTTGTGTTTATTTGACTTGCAGTGTTCGAAAACGTGTGAAGGTGACTTTTATGTTCTTTGAATCTGGTTTCCATTTTTCTACTTGTTTCTCCAATATAGAAGTCGTGGCAGTTATCACATTGTATTTTATAAATAATGTTGGTGTGGTGTTTGTCAGTGTAGTTTTTACATAGTATAGACCTCAGTTTTGTGCCGGGTTTTTGAATAAATTTGGTATTAACTGGAATGTCATATTTTGTTACTAATTTTTGCCAATTGTTGGTTATTTGTTTGCTGATGTCAGGAATATATGGTATACAGCAGTATATGGTTTCGTGGTTTTTTGATTCGTGAGCTGTATTTACTTTAGTTGGTTGATTTTGCTTTCTGTCTAGGTGTGTGCGTATAATGTTTTCTACGGTTTGTGGAGGAAACTTATTGATGTTGATAAAGTATTGTTTTATTTTGTCTAATTCATCGTTAATTTTATCTGGTGAGCATAGTTTTATGGCTGTGTTTATTTGGTTTCTTAGTATGTTGAGTTTTTGTTTTGTTTCATGTGCTGAGTCCCAAGGAATGTATAGTCCAGTATGGGTGATTTTTCGGTGGATTTCTGTTTTGAATTGTGTGTCAGTTCTTGTAATTTTGAGGTTAAGAAATGATATTTGATTGCTTTCTTCCTGTTCACATGTGAAGTTAATGTTGGGATGTATAGAGTTAATGTGATTGAAAAAATTAAGTATGTGTTCTGTAGATTTGAATCCCGCAACCGTGTCATTTACATATCTATACCAGTATAGTGGTGGATGTAATGCTGTGTTAATTGCTTGTGTTTCAACTTGTGTCATAAAAATATTGTCTAGAACTGGTGATACTGGGTTTCCCGTGCTTCGGCCATTTGTTTATATATAGTTGTGGTTGTTAAACATGAAGTTTGTCTTTATCGTGGTGAATTCTATGAGGGTTGGCTAACTGGTTACTGGGAATTTCTATAGTTGGGTTAGGGTCTCGGATATAGAGTTCTAAGGCTATCTTGCAGGCTTCAGTGGTTGGAACTTCTGTAAAGAGGGATATAACATCGAAACTGGCCATTAAGGCTTTATGATTAAGTTGATTTAGATTAGACTTGAAATTAAAAGAGTCTTTGATGAATGAGCTGGCTGATGTTACATATTTGGAGAATGCCCATGCTATGTATTTACCAAGATTGTAATTAAACGATTCATATGTGGACATTATTGGTCGTAATGGACAATCTGGTTTATGAGGTTTGGGGATGCCGTATATTTGCGGTGTGCGTGAGTCGGTTTTACGTAGGTAGGAATAAAGTGTTTATGAAATTGTGTTGGCTTTTTTCATTTGTAGTAGTAATTTGTTCAGTTGCGTTTCGTGTGTCTTTGTTGGATTTGTGTGTATTGGTTTAAATTTGTTCGTGTCTGATAGGATGTTATTCATTTTTTGGATATATTCATTTGTGTTCATTATGACTATAGCGTTACCTTTATCTGCTTTTAGAATTTTTATGTTTTTGTCTTGTTTTAGGTTTTTAATGGAATTAATGTCTCTTTTTGTAAGGTTGTTTTTTAGTTTTCTGTTTTGTGAAATTATGTTGATGGTTTTGTGAGAAAATTCTTTGAAAAAATCGTTTAAGATGTTGTTTTTAGGTGTTTCTGGAAATATAAATTTGTAATTTTACCTGGGAAGTTTGGCTGTTGGATGTCAATAAAATTATCTAAGTTGTCTTCTTTCTGTTGGTTGTTTTTTGGTTGTTTCCTTGTTTTTCTTCTCACAAGTCTCCTGGCTAGATCTTCTAAACATGTTTTGATTTCTATGGTTGGAATGTACCTAGATGCTATTGCGAAGTTGAGTCCTTTGTTAAGTAGATGTATCTCGTCTGTGTTTAATTGACGGTCGGATCTGTTAATTATGAGGTTACTCAACGGTTTGTCGTTTTGGTGTCTTTTCTGTTGTTTGCATCTTAGTTTTTCTAGTTTTTTGTTGTGGCAGATCTTTTTGTCTCTGTATTACCATACCATACCATATATTCCTGACATCAGCAAACAAATAACCAACATTTGGCAAAAATTAGTAACAAAATATGACATTCCAGTTAATACCAAATTTATTAAAAAAACCAGGCACAAAACTGAGGTCTATACTATGTAAAAACTACACTGACAAACACCACACCAACATTATTTATAAAATACAATGTGATAACTGCCACGACTTCTATATTGGAGAAACAAGTAGAAAAATGGAAACCAGATTCAAAGAACATAAAAAGTCACCTTCACACGTTTTCGAACACTGCAAGTCAAATAAACACAACATAACCATAGAAAACACTCAAATACTAAATAAAGAAACAAACATAAACAAACACAAAATGAAAGAAGCCTTACTTATACAACAACTTAAACCCAAAATAAACCAATATAAAGGAACGCCTTTATACCTATATTAATATAATAAAATAAATAAAATTATACATTCAAACATTTAATACCGCCCTCTACATTTCGACACACAGTTACACAACCCCTTCCAAACATGTGGTCAGCTTCCGGTCAGTTACCTCTTTCTTTGTGAACCTGACGATGACCGAAGAAGGTCGAAACGTTGTTTGCTCTTCTATGTAAAATATTTTCTCAACCCAAACGAGCCGTTTTTGCATATAAACGTTTAACATTTGTTATTATCATCTGAAAAAAATATTCGATATATACGAAGTTGTTGTAAAAGAAATCAACCATATTAATCCCAATTTCATGCAAATAAATCAAACTGTATTTTTTTACCTGACTGAATATTCCTATCAAAATTATTAAAAAATAACAATGTTTGAGAAAAAATTGTTCCAGCATTTTCAATCAAAGCAAAACCGAGTATGTTTATCCTTCCTGCTTAGTGCATGTGCTTCGCGTGATATTTGAAGTTTCGAAAACAAAATTCACTACATTTTAGTGTCCCGATTACTGCTTTGTGGTTGTAGTTTGCAACTATCTACACTGAACGTGTCCTTACAATAAGGTTTAACAACATTGACACAAGTTGTTCACAATAACAACAACGCTAAAAAATAAATTAAACACAGGTAGTAAATAAAGGCAGGACTTCATACTAGTGTTAATAAATAATTTAACATAAATATTAATAAGTTAATATTATATATATATATTTCAAATAATGGAACAATGGATTCCCCCAAACAATACAGTAAATAAAATATTATTAAAATACCCTTTAGTCACAATATCGAGTGATAAACAGCAATAATTCATTAACTGCCTCGTGACTCTCTTATCTCATGGTTAAACTTCTAGCAGAGTAGGTCACGAGAGTACATCCTCATGTGGCCACAGATTTACATATTCGTTTTTTTTATATATTAACAGTACTTGTACGTCATCACTAGAGAAGTTGGTGTCAGTTTCATCATACATACGTACTGACTCAAAATGGATATGGTTGGGTAAAAGATAAGTTAATGTTTCAATGCAATAAATTATTTATAGATAAACTAAGCGATGCGAGGAAACAATAAACATAAACATAAAACTTGCTCTGTCACACTTTTGTAGCGTATTTTGACTTTATTATCGTTTCATTTCACGAAGAATTAATTTATGCTTTTCTCGTTGCAACATAACGTAAATAAGCGTTTTTGTAAGGTCATCGTATAGCTGGTTTTTGCGAGTACAAGCAAGCAAAGCAAAATATACCTCAAGCAAACCTGTTTAACTGACGGAATGTGTGTGCATGTGCGAGTAAAAGCAACAGCCTTTAAAGATGTCGCTGTGCATGAAGAACAGGCCCACAGACATCCCCGCTTATAAATATAATTTTACTTTGAATACTAATATAGAGTAACAACTGGCTGTAATATAAAGAGAAGAACTGTTTCAAATAGAGAAACAAGATTTGTAAAGGTGAAAAAATAATAACACAAATGTTGTTTTTCTCATATCACATGATTGTTGTTGTTGTTTTGAATTAAGCACAAAGCTACACAATGGGCTATCTGTACTCTGCCCACCACGGGTATTGAAACCCGGTTTTTAGCGTTGTAAATCCGCAGATATACCGCTGAGCCACTTGGGGGCACATTCTACGTGAAAAATGAGAAAGACAGTCCTCCACATCGTCACGAGCAAAGATGAATTGCGTCAATGTGGCCAAGAGGTTACATAGAGAAAAATGTTACGAAACACTCGGCTTGGATATTGGGCACTGGCTGGAAATTTTGGAAGTAATTCGTGGTGCGAAAGTTGAACATTTGTCTGATCTGTGGTCACTCTTTTGGTCAAGGGATCTAGGAGGATTGGATACACTCTGGATCTCTACCATCCTCCTCTGGCTGTTGGTTTAGTCCGTGATTGTTGAGAATGAAGTCCACGAAAGATATCCGGTATAATTCGTCCAATAGTGAGGAAAACCCGTTTTACACAATGCATAAGTGTTATAATTACACTATGTAACACAAATTTTATTCCTGGATAGCATGTGTTATTTCTTAATTGCTTATGTTGTAAAAGTACAGAAAATGGCCATGATTTCCTTCGAACTTTGCTTTTGTAACCTGGATAATGAAATTTATAAATTAACCTATTTTATATGTAGAAATGGACAAATTTGCATATTTCCATTTACATAAGGTCTGAATAAAACAACATATGAATCAAGATTTACATGTATTTATACTAAAGTTATACAAAAATGTATAGAAGTGAGTAGTTATAGTTTTTCGAGATTTGCGACTGAAATGTAAATCACTTTCACGTATCAGCCCACAAATATAGTCTCTCATCATGTTTTCGTTGTACGCTTCCGGGTCATATAAGCAAAGTTTGAAGAGAAAAATCGGTATTTTTCATTTACTTTATGCATAAGAAATTGGGAAATAACACTTTCTGGTCAGGAACAAGAAAATGTAAAAATTTTGTGATGTAGTGTTATTCGTTCTCAGATGCGAGTGGCCTCTTTCTGGCCATTTCCATGACTATATAACATAAGTTTTTTTCTCGTTTTGTTCTTACGTATTTCACTTTCTTCGTTTCTTGTCAATATAACATACATTCACATAAACAGTTCCAGTTCCGTAAATACCGTTGTAAAAAGACTTACAGCAGTAATCTTACTTTTACATATAAGAAAATCATTTTGAAGTAATGTTAACGTTTATATCAAGTTACCAGTTTACCCAGAAGTAAGTATTTCACCATAGGTTATATGAAGAGTTGATTAGATTTAGTGGTTAGAAGTACTTAGATATATTATCATCATGTGTGATAAAGCTGTTTTGTAGAAGTAATTATCGTTCTAATGAAGATGACCTAAGACATGTGCCAGGCAACGGTAATTTGCAAACTATCTTTTTGATAACCTCAAGATGACCTAAGAAGGTCGAAACGTTGTTCTCTACTTTATTTTAATAAAAGTTTCAATACCCATTGAAAATACATTTTGAATTCAAGTGGGTTTCTCGTCATCACGAATTTATCGTTCTATTTTGGAGTCTGTTATGGTCATTTCCACTACTCACCAAAGAGTGGTGTTGACTAACTCTCTTTCCTCCAGGATATCACTTCTAAACCAAGGCTGTCAGTGAAACAGTTGTGTTTTTGCGGTCGTTAAAATTTGATGTTTAATTCCTCTCAGTGAACAGAGCCCATTATTTAGTTTAGCGCCAAAAAGAACAATAGCAGCCATTTAAATGAAATCTCTATTTTATGATCAAAATAGAATTTTCTAAACCAGTATTTATCAACGTAAGAAATTGCAGACACTCTCTTGTTAACTTGTGTATGAAATAACAGACGTTTAAACTGTTTTAACAGTGCGTTTATTGTTGTTACTTTATTTTAAATTTTAATGAATGCTAAAATGTTGGCAAATTTAAAGTGACAAAAGGTCAGTTTTCTGTTCATTACAATTAATTAGCCCCTTTAGTACTTCCGCGAACTTTCTTCGCCTTTCTCATTGTGACGTTGAGGAGAAAACAGTTTTACAGGCGTTACTCACATGACGTCATACGAACCTGTGGAAAATGATATTTGGATTTCGGCCTTCGTACTTGTTATGGGTAGATCACACACTTCTTATAGACAGATAAAAAAGTAATTATTTATTTAATTGAGTTTATGGTCTTCGTTATACGCCACGATAACCAATTTGTTTTAGGGAAGACAATTGGCTTTGTCTTATTTATTCAAAAACAAATTACACGCTGAGTGTTTTTGCTTCTTAAACAACACCCATATGTCATCAACACTAATTTTGTTTTGAAGTGCATGTATTCGCTTGGAGTTTTTACTTTATTTAGAGACAGGTACAGGATCAACAAAAATCAAATTTATGATTGGTCAATAGACATTTTCGTGACGTGAATTTAAGACTTTACCCTTGACGTGTTTTTCTTGTATTTCTTTTTATCGCATTTATACGAATATTAAACTGTAGGAAAAATGTAACAATTTTCTTGAAATATATATATTTTCTGACGGTATTTTATTTCAAAACACGTAATATTTTGTGAAATATAATGTTGTACACGTGGTGACCTCTATAGGACTGAAATAAATATCTGTAAAATGAACTGCTTGTACACACAGTTGTAGTACTTTCTAATGTTTTAATTAATTTATCAGCCTATAGAAAATAAAGATTTTATGTATATTTCCTTTAAATATTTACTAGAAAACGAAACAACTATCAGGTAATCAGATTTTGTTTACTGGGATTAGAGACCCCATTCTACTCTCTTGAGATTTTTAACATCAGAAACATGAATCAGCCCGCCATCTTTAAGTGGATGCAAAAAAGGACTCATTCTGGAAAGTTCTGGGTTATCTTGATTGAACAAAAACAAGATACTTGGCACTATTTTGAAGTCTAGGTCTCCAGACCACCATACCAGCTGAATCGAAGATTCGTCAATTGATTACTGGATTGACAGCAAAACATAAAATAAAGAGCACAATAGTATTATTGTCTTTGAAAAGTGGGCATAGAATCATATTACTTTAAATATGTTGTGAAACTAAAGGCACAGTGAAGCCCAAAGATACAGTGTTGAAGTGAATGCATGATACAACAAGATGTTTCTACAAATTATAAAATTTAAGATGCCAATTAGACAAGGATGAGTAAATATAAGATGGATCGTATAGTACCCAGCATGATATCACCATGGTATATATATTTCTCTAAGTATAATTTTCATTACTATACATTTTGTGCCCAGCTTCATTCATCTAGATCTGTCGAAATAATCATAAATTACCGGTTTCCAAAATAATCCCCCTTTTGAACATGCTAGGATTGGTAATAAAAAATGCTTGGTTGGTTAGTGTGGCAAATGTTAAATACTTAACCAAATGAGAATAAATGGGTTGTAAGCGAAAGATGGTTCAGTAAATGTTGCATTAAAACGTATTTGCAGCTTCATACCACTATGTTCAATCACAGTTTATCTTGACAATATTCTAACAGTGTATTTACCATTACAAGTATTTCTGTCGTAAGCGTCTTATCCACGATGTATACTTCTTCTCTCCGTTGGCTCTTAATAAGACAGGAGGGTTAATAAGAAATCCAAAGGTGAATTGAACGATAAGTCTTTGTTTGGAATACCTAAATACAAGTATTTTAATGTTGTTGTTTTTTTCTACAGCTGGTTGGATTGTATAATTGGAATGGAAGGTATGACTTAAAGGGTTGTCTTGGTGAATCTCTAGTTTGGCTTCGTTTCCAGATAGAGATTTTTCTATGTTATGTTGTGTACTACTTGCCACTGATCTATGTGTTCGTGGATTCTCACCTGTTATAATACTTTGACCTTTGTTTACCACTTCAGCGGCGGTACTTGTTATAGATCTCTTTATGGGTGGTCCTGGGACCCTATGTTAATCCACATTTCTTTGTTTTTTTAATACCATTAAGTGTACTAGATAATACTTCTTGAAAATTCTAAATCTACAATCTGAACAAATCTTTATGATTTCAGCGTCGAAGGGGGCTGTTACACACCCTTATTAAAAGCAATCAGTTTTGTTTATAACGCTATCACTAACGATAAAAATTGTTAAAATATATCCCTGATGCATTTCATTCCACCACGATATTAGTTGTAGTTTTTCTGTTTTGAATAGTCAAAATCATTATGTTGCTTAAACTGTTATGTGCAAACGTAAAATTGTTAAAACATAACTGAAGATTGTAAGCTAAGCTATACTTGTTAACAATCTAATGACACTCTATGATCTTGTTAACAACGTAACGAGACTCAAGCCATGATCTTGTTAACAACGTAATGAGACTCAAGCTATGCTCTTGTTAACAATGTAATGAGACTCAAGCTATGACCAAATTGAAAACGTAATGAGATTGAAGCTAAGCTCTTGTTAACAAGGTAATGATACTCAAGCTGCTCTATAACAATGCCACAAGACTCAAGCTATGATTTAGTTAACAACGTGATGAGACTCAGGCTATGATCTAACAACGTAATGCTAGACTTGTTAAAACGCTCAAACTATGATTTAGTTAACAACGTAATGAGACTAAAGCTATGCTCTTGTTAACAAGGTAATGATACTCAAGCTGCTCTATAACAATGTTACAAGACTCAAGCTATGATTTAGTTAACAACGTAATGAGACTTAAGCTATGCTCTTATTAAGAAGGTAATGATACTCTAGCTCCTCTATAACAATGCCATGAGACTCGAGCTATGACCTAGTTAATAGTTTCATGAGACTTAAGCCTAGTTGATACTGAAAGCCTTCACTTCCTCCTGTAAAAGAAGAGAACAAGAGGAACATTTCACTTCTTGAAACTGAACTTTGCTCTAGTGTCAAAGTTATACATCAGAACTGATTGGTTTGTCTACTAGTTTCTTCCTGCTATCTTTTTGTATGGAATTTAAGTCCCTGGTGGAACAGCGGTAAGTTTACAGACTTACAACGCTAGAATCTGTGGCTCGATTCCCAGCAGTGGACACAGCAGATAGCCCAACAAGGCTTTGTTGTAAAACAAACAAGTAAAGGTCCAAATAACATATGGACCTAATATAACGTAGATATATAAAAGAGCTCCAATTTTGTATAAAGTGTTTAGCATAATGTTGGTGGTTAGCAGAAAAGTTTAAAGTATATAAAAAGCATAATTGTTTGTTCGTTTTTTAATATCGCGCAAAGCTACACGGGGACTATCTGTGCTAGCCGTCCCTAACTTAGCAGTGTAAGACTAGATGGAAGACAGCTAGTCATCACCACCCACCGCCAATTCAAGTCTACTCTTTTACCTACAAACAATTGGATTGACCACCATCATAACACCACTATGGTTGAAAGGGCGAACATATTTGTTATGACGGGGATTGAACCCGCGACCCTCGGATTGCGAGTCGCGCGCCCTAACCACCTCGCCATGTCGGGTCCTCAAATGCCCAAGAATAAATGTGTACATACACATATTATTCAATCGTTAATGAAGACGAAGTGAGGGGAGGAGATCAGGATAGGCATGTTGAACCAAGTATCAGCTAATGAAGATTTAATGATCGTTGTCAGCTACACTAATTACGTAGTTTGAAATTCAAAAGAAACTTTTCAGTTTTTACTGATTTAGTGTATTAAGTTTCTTATTCCTCCAAGGTTTCCTTCAGTAATTGATAAACGAAAGCAATAAAACACAGTTTGATAAGCACTTTAAGTTAATTAGTGTTGTAATAAGACACTCGTGTTTGCCATTATATGAAATGCCATACATCTTGTATTCTCTCATAGTACAGAATAGTACACGTCTTATCTTTTACCATTATTCAGATTGTTATACGACTTACGTTAAACAAAGTGGTATGCATTCGTTTTTCATCATTACGCAAGTTGGTCTACGTAATTTGTCGTTAAACTTATCGGTAAAGGTTACGTGATTTGTTGTTATAAAATCTGATATAAGTTTTGCACTGTGCCATTGTGTTGTAAGAACTGCATCAGTGGTATACGTTTTATATTCTATTTTTACTGTTCTAAAATATTTCATCATTGGAACTGCTGATTTTAGATATTTTGGTAAAACTGCGAGGTCCAGTCTGTTTTACAATAACTAATTATTGTATTTCATCAATAACATTTGCTCCGAGCTACTGTTTCTCTGACTGAATATATTTAATTATCACTCTATCATATACACATTGAATACACTGCTTCTCCACTTGTTTACTCAGTGGAATGACTACTAACTATCTAACTAGCTGTTAACTGACTTTTAACTAACTAACAGGTGATTGACGAAGTGTTCCTTAGGTGTGGGGATAAGCTAACTAATTGAACAAAACAGTGGTCTGACGAAATAAAGACGAGAATTGTTATAAATTGAGTTCAGTCAAACTGAATTAATCCTACAAGTGGTGCACCTCGGGGCTCAGTCTTAGAACCGTTGTTCTTTTGGATTTACATCAATTACACAGAAGAATGAAGGGTCAATAAATTAATTAAATCTACAGTTGGTATTAAGTTTTAGATGTTTCTGACTGTGAAGAGGACGCTGCTGTTTTATAAAAGGATTTAGATCGTTTAGTGAGTTGACAGATGAGTTTTATTTATAATAAATGCCAGATAACAGACGTGGGTTATCATAATTTGGATGAGAATAGCCTTAAGAATATCATGAAATAAAAGGATATTGGTGTAATAACTGATTACCTCCTTAAGCCATTCAAGCAGTGTGCTGATGCTAGTGGTTTTTAGGTTGTAACTGCAGACATAGTGAAAACAAGTCTAAAGAAGTTATAGTTTCCTTGTGTAGGTCACTGGTTAGACCACATTTGGAGTGTTGTGTTCAGTACTAGTTTCCTCACTTTAGGAAAGACTTTGAATTGTTGGAAAAGGTTCAGAGGAGGGTTATTAAATTGGAACCTGGGACAGGAGGGTTCTCATAGAAGGGGATATTAATATCCTTAAAATTATTTTCTCTTCCAAAAGAATGTTTAAGGAGATTGATTGAACTGGTGAAGATTGTAAAACCAATTGATAATTTTGATGCTTCATCAACATTTTTCATACTTAACAGCGAGAATTATGGAACTAGGGGGACAGAAATATAGATTTAGAAAATTTAGAAGTCGCCTTCAGCTAAGACAATTTTATTTTTCAAATAATGTTTAGCCTACGGAATGGGTTGCTTTGGAATGTTGTGGAAGCAGTAAATTTGAGTGACTTTAAAATAAAACTTGATAGATATATGAATGATAAGGGGCTGGCTTTGAATTTATTCATTTAATATTTCTAGTCGGTCTCAGAGGATGTAACAGCTAAGATGGACTAGCAGGTCTCTTGTTGTCTCTAAACATCATGTTATGTTACATGTATGATCAATGTAACGTAACCAAGACCAGATATTATTGTATATTAGCAGATCTTTACGTTATTATGAATTTCCTATGTTTTCTTCGATTGCTTTTATGAACCTATTTGATTTCACTTTGCGTGCTCTCAAGAAAATACTTAAATTAAAATATTGAAAGTATAATTTACAAAAATGTATTGTGAAATTTCTTAAGTATTTAATACGAAGATAAAACGCTATACCAGACTTTTCACTCGATAACTCTTTTTGACCTTTGGTGGTCTTTCTTTCCGTGATCCAGTAAAGGATGGTTTCCTTTCTCTTGTCGTCCCTGGTTGTGCTGTACCTAGCGGAGTTCTTCCCATGAAGGTGGCTCTGTTTGTTGATCCATAAGAAGTGTTCATATTGTTTTGTTGTTTGATTTTAAATTTCAAGCAAATTTAATAATGGTTTATTAACTTGTTGTTAATTCATGTTGACAACTTAACTTGTTGTTGACTAATGTTGACTTGCCGTTAATTCATATTCATAACTTAACTTATCGTTGATTAATTTTAACAGTTTAACTTGGCTCGTGTTATGAGATTAAGTGCTCGTAATGTTATGAGATGTACTTTTAGATATTTTTGCAAATTTTCGACAATTTTTCAACCTATTTTATTTTGTTGTATTCAAGCACATAGCTACACAATGAACTATTTGTGCTGTCCCCACTGCGAGTATCGAAACCCAAACAGCATAGACTTGGTTAACTCAGATCTGACCTTTGATAAAGCTGTGTGTTGGTGACGTCAGTATCTCGACGGTGTTGTAGAAGAAAATTTTATTTGTATCATAGGCTATCAAAATAACTAACTGTCTATAAGCGTATTCTAGTTTCACCTCTAATACTGGTTCGTTAGTTTTATGAACTTATAATAGAAACGACATGTAGGAACATGTAGGTGTCTTTCGTGATATACAATCTGAAAGCTGTGGTATGTTAAATATTGTTAATCAGTAAGTGTTCTGTTTATTATATTCAGCTGAAGGGTGATTATCGGTAATGATCTGGCTTGTTTTGAATTTTGCGCAAAGCTACACGAGGGCTATCTGCGCTAGTCGCTTCTAATTTAGGAGTATAAGACTAGAAGGAAGACAGCTAAACATCACCACCCACCACCAACTCTTGGACTACTCTTTTACCAACGAATATTGGGATTGACCATCAAATTGACCACGGCTGAAAAAACGAGTATGTTTGGTGTGAAGGGGACTCGAACCCGCGACCCTCAGATTACGAGTCGAGTGCCTTAACTACCTGGCCATGCCAGGCTGGAAGTGGTCATAACAGTAACTCTGGTATCTTCGTCAGGTTGAAGTTCAGGCAAACGTTTTTTTGAAACTATCTAGTGTCCATTTTTTTCGCTGACGACCTTGGCGAATCACCTTTTACTCGTATTTCTATCTTCTGTAAATCATGTGACTTAGTTTTACTTATCCTACTTAACTTTGGAGTTTCTTCCTTCTTGTGAAGGGAATTATTCTGCCAAACCATATCACCTTGATGTAACCATGAACATCATAACGACGTTTCATTTTATCACCAGCTGATGCAATGTTTCGTTACGAAGACAACAGTAACAACAAAATGGAAATCACATTCCATAAGAAACAATTTTAATCAAAACCGAAGTTTCGATTTATTAATTTCTCATACAAATTTACAACCAAAAAAATACACATCCAACAATTAGAAACTGATTTAACAATGGTAATTTCACGTGCAACTGCACGCACCTCAAGGGGATTTAGATATAAAAAAAAGAAAGAGGAAAAGTTCATTACGAAGACAAAGAATTATTTCTATTTATTTTAGGTTCATAAGATTAAATCCAGAGAGAATCTCTGAGTCCACGATCAATTAAACTATTAGTATTTCAATAGAGCTTATCGATAAATAGTGTTTTATGTACCATGTTTCATAAGGAAGTGGCCTCTCAAGAATACAGGTTCACGGAACAATTCTGTTAAACATTCTTGTACTAAACGACAAGTTTCACCAATGTATTGATCACGACATTGGAGGGCCCGGCATGGCCAAGCGCGTAAGGCGTGCGACTCGTAATCCGAGGATCGCGGGTTCGCGCCCGCGTCGCGCTAAACATGCTCGCCCTTCCAGCCGTGGGAGTGTATAATGTGATGGTCAATCCCACTATTCGTTGGTAAAAGAGTAGCCCAAGAGTTGGCGCTGGGTGGTGGTGACTAGTTGCCTTCCCTCTAGTCTTACACTGCTAAATTAGGGACGGCTAGCACAGATAGCCCTCGAGTAGCTTTGTGCGAAATTCCAAAACAAACAAACGACATTGGATATGTGTCATTTAATATATAAATTTTTAATAGTATCAGATCAAACCAGTTCAATATTTCTATCAAGACAGTTTCTCGACAAAGAATAATTGTTTTATTGAAAGCCGAATGAACAATTAATTGTTTTGTGTGACCTCGTTTGCTTGTTTTTTTTACAATACAGATATTTAACCGTGATTTTTAAAAGTTTTCACAGAAGGTAGAGTCGAACTCTGGTTGGAAGAAACTTTTAAAAATCAGGGTTAAATATCTGTATTGTAAAAAACAAGAAAATTTCTGAGATATAATTATTAGAGTAATCGTTAGAACAAACAAGTTGTCTCAAGTCCGACCTAATGGTTGTTTAACCGCCTTTTGTGTTACACAATAATTAAGTTGTCCAATAATTGTCTCGCGTGTTGTATTTGACCCATTTAATATGTTTAATTTAAATATCTTAATAATATTTTAAAGTTTGAATTAAAATGTCGTAGGTCTTTATTAACACGTAGTTAGGATATCCTTTTAGAAGAATTATAGAAAACACCAATTTAAATATCTGTTACCAACCCACAAAATACTTCTATATCATGAATGTGTGTTTGTGTTTTTTTATAGCAAAGCCACACCAAGCTATCTACCGAGAGGAATCAAATCCGTCATTGTAGCGTTGTAAATTTGTAAACTTACCGCTGTACCAGCGGGAGACTTCATGAATGGATCGCAAATAAATTAACATTCTGGTCTTTATATATTACAATAATAAGGAATTATTTTCTGTGATGTTATATAATTTCAAAAACTATACTTGTCGTGCTGTATTGCAAATCCGATGGTTCATGGTTTGCGCTCCTTTGCTGCAAAAACGGTCTCTGCCCCATAAAGGGTTTGTTTTGTTTTTGTTTGTTTTTGAATTTCGCGTAAAACTACACGAGGGCTATCTGCGTTAGCCTTCCCTAATTTAGCAGTGTCAGACTAGAGAAAAAGCAGCTAGTCATCACTACCCATCGCTAACTCTTGGGCTATTCTTTTACCAACGAATGGTGGGATTAACCGTCACATTATAACACCCCCACGTCTGAAAGGGCGAGCATGTTTGGTGCGACGGGGATTCGAACCTGCGACCCTCCGATTACGAGTGAAACGCCTTAACCCACCTGGCCATGCCGTGCCCCAGAGATTTGGAAAGGACAACATTAATTTTACCAACTCCTCCATAATCATGGTAAGAAACACTACTTTTACCAACTCGTTCATATGTATGGTAAGAGAAATGTTAAAGGTCAAACCATTAAGAAGTTAGCTACAGATATGTAGTGGTTTGACCTTCAACATTTTTATCTCCTTCGAAAACCACTACTCGTATTTTCCTGCATAAGTATGGTAAGGACAACATTAATTTTACCATAATTTTACGAACTACTGCATAACCATGGTGTGAACAATTATTTTTAGATTGATTCAACAGTGAATTATGATATTGTCACGTGAGTGTCGAAATCAAACTAGTGAGAATAAAACAACGTTCCTAGTAGTCCTTAAATTAGTCTTAAATTGAATTTATATTTTAAAGGCCTTATAAAGTTTTAATTTCTCTGTTTTTAGTTTTGAAGGTCGTAAGTGTAATTTCTGTAGGTACTGATTACGTATATTCTTTGTATCTTTGGTTTGTACTGCTTTTCACTTTATTATAATACTTTATATTCATTCTACCTAGGCCTACACGAAACTAGGAGCACTGAACAGAGTTTGCTACGAGCCCGTTCACTATACTTCTATTACGAGCACCGGAAGAATAAAATCGAATTATTACTGTAAGTCCTAACGTTTACCGCTGAGTCATCAGTAGCAGGAAGTTACAGGAAAAATGTTTTATTTTGTTTTTAGTGCTTGGTATAAGGCTATATAATGGGTTATCTGCACTCTACCCTACCACAGGTTATAGAAGGAAAATGTACAGCATCATAAGCCCTCAGAATTACCTCTGAGCCATTATGGGTACAAATAGCTGAAAGTGCGGAGGTCTTGTACTATTACCAACTTCTATGGCCCGGCATGGCCAGGTGGGTTAAGGCGTTCGACTCGTAATCTGAGGTTTGTTGGTTCGAATCCCGGTCACACCAAACGTGCTTGCTCTTTCAGCTGTGGGAGCGTTATAATTTTTCAGTCAATCCCACTATTCGTTGGTAAAAGAGTAGCCCAAGAGTTGGTGGTAGGTGGTGGTGACTAGCTCCCTTCCCTCTGGTCTTACACTGCTAAATTAGGGACGGCTAGTGCAGATAGCTCTCGAGCAACTTTGTGCGAAATTCAAAAAAAACAAACAAACAAACAATACCAACTTCTACTATATTTTCTCAAGGTGAGTCCTTCATCAGTGACGTAACCAAAAGTATCGAGTTTCATATAATCGTGTTTTTCAGGTGTTGTTTATATTAGTATCACACAAATTTACTTTACTTAAAATATATGTGTGTGTCTTTGTGTAAGTGATTATAACATTCAACATATCACCTTCCATATTATATTTGGTAATTTATGTTTATTTTTGGTTTTGTTATTTTGGTTCAACAACCCTGCATGATTTCTGAAAAATTTAATTACAGTGTTTCAAACGACTCGTCTGGGAGTATAATAATTGTTAATGGTTTTTACTTGGTGATTAAATTACAAAGATCGAAGTTTCTGAGGATGATGTGTTAGATAATTACAGGGTGACAGGTAAGTCCCTACCCATCCATATATATTATGTATCCAGTGTATCTGTGTGGTGTCACCAGTATTCTTGTGCTCATGTACCCACGTACTTGTCACAATACGCTCTTCAAGTGTAAATGGGCTGACATCGACCATATTTCTCTGAAAAAAAAGAAACAAATTTATAATACATGCATAATTGAATATAACATAATAACATGTGGATGGGTTGGGACTCACAGGCCACCCTGTACATTAATTCAACACTTTATGGATTTAAGTTAGGATTATACCGTTAAAATCATGTAGAGCGGGAAGTTTAATCAAACCAAGATAGATTACACAGGTCAACAAATTTTTTCGAAATCTCAGTTGCATAAGATTTTTTTACTCATTCTTACCCTTTGTGACCTGCTAAATTCAAATATGAAAACGGTTCAGCTCTACATGCTCTAGTTTTAATGCAATTTTAAGTTTTTCATTCTAGCCTTTTGTGGTCAAATTAACACGTTTCCTGCAATGCCTATATTGGCAAACCGGCAACTGCTGCGATGCTCTTGTACATCTGACAGCTTCAGTGCTGCATGAGCTATGATAACGTGAGGTTGTCGTTACACTTGTCTCCAGCCTGCAACTTAGTTAAAGGTAAGACAATAGTGGGACACCGGTGGGTCCCATCGCAGGAAACGTGTTAATTACTTACACGTTTATGTTATCAACAGAGATATTAAAATTGTTTTGATTTTGTTTCAGATCTGATCATGGCTACAAGGAGACGTCAATGTGAGAACAAGCCGGACGCTTTCTGTTATATTTGTGGATGCTTCACGCTTATACGTCAAAGGCGTAATATAACATCGTTTCTGAGGCGTGCTTATAAAGCGTACTTTGGACTTGCTCTTGGTGACCAAGACAAGAAATGGGCCCACATATTGTGTGTCATAACTGCGAGAAAATGCTGCGTGACTGGACAAAAGGGAAACGTAAGGGTTTACCTTTCGGGATTTCCATGACCTGGCGAGAACCGATGGACCACACAACTGACTGCTATTTTTGTCTGGTCAATACAAAGGGCATTGGCAAGAAAAACAGACACAAAATCTCATATCCTAGTATCCCCTCAGCAATCCGACCTACTCTGCACTCTGATGAGCTCCCAATCCCAGTTTTTAAAGGATTTCTTCCATCTGAAGATGTGGGTAGTGACCAAGAGCAAGAGACTGCTGATGAAACTCAAGAAATACTTTCAGAATCTGGCGATCCTTCTTATGAGACCCCACAGTCATTAACTCCTCAACAGTTTAGCCAGCCAGAGTTGAATGACCTTGTACGTGATTTGGGTCTCTCCAAAAATGCAGCTGAAGTGTTAGCTTCCAGGATGCAAGAAAAGAATCAGATGAGCCATACAACTAAAGTGTCATACTTCCGAAATCGGGAGCAGACTTTTGTGCCATTTTTTACAGAGGAGAATATGTTTGTTTATTGTCATAATATCTCAGGTCTTCTCCAGGAATTAGGGATGCCAGAATACCATCCAAATGACTGGCGATTATTTCTAGATTGTTCTAAGCAAAGTTTGAAGTGTGTTCTACTTCATAATGGCAATGTCTATGCAGCTGTTCCAATTGGACACTCTGTGTATTTACGAGAGGAATATAATGACATTAAGACTGTGATTGACCTACTAAAATACCACGAGCACAACTGGACAATTTGTGTGGACCTCAAAATGGTTACTTTCCTCTTAGGTCAACAAAGAGGATTTACAAAGTATCCCTGCTATCTTTGCATGTGGGACAGCCGAGCTCGAGAAAAGCACTGGAACCAGAAGGAGTGGCCCATACGTGAGACTCTGAAGGCAGGTATGCCAAATATTGTCAACGATCCAATTGTCAGTCGAGAAAAGATCATATTTCCTCCTCTCCATATCAAGCTGGGCTTGATGAAACAGTTTATGAAGGCGTTGAATACTGACGGTGAATGCTTCCAACACATATTTTCTGTGCTCCCTGGTTTGTCCTTCGAGAAGATCAAGGCAGGTGTTTTTGATGGACCACAGATTCGTGCACTTGTGCATGATCAAGAATTTGCCAGAAAGATGAACGACAAGGAAAGGACTGCATGGCTTTCATTTGTGGCGGTGATGGCAAACTTTCTCGGTAATAAAAAAGCTGACAACTATGAAACCCTTGTAGCGAATATGTTGTCAGCTTTTCGCGATCTTGGATGTAACATGAGTGTCAAACTCCATTACCTGTACAGTCATCTTGATAGATTCCCTGAGAACCCAGGAGCTGTAAGTGACGAGCAAGGCGAGCGGTTCCATCAGGACCTCAAGACCATGGAAGAGCGTCACCAAGGGAGATGGGACAAACATATGATGGCAGATTACTGCTGGAGCATTAAACGAGAATGCCCTGAGACAGTCCACAAACGCAAGAGCTACAAGCGGAAATTCATGCCTGAGTAGACTGCAATTGAGCTTTGCCTCCTCATAGTAGCAAATGTCTTATCTACTAATCAGTTTTATATAAATAAATTGAATTATAACTTTATATAAAATTGAATTTATATAAATAACTTGAATACATTTATACTATCTTGCATTTTCTTTTTTATTACCCAGCTATATTAAAGAGTTTTATAACATATTTTATCACATATTTTTCATGATAGACTACGACGTCAATGTGATGATGACGAAATTTTGAGATTTTCAAATACCTTGATTGCAAAAAAAGTAGAGCACTGAAGAAAAAACTAACTTCAGATCTGAAATCAGGGCAAGAAATTATGTAATACCAAGTGTTTGATATAAATGCAACAAAAACTTTGTTGACCAGTGTTATCTTAACACAATGTAAAGTAATTCATTGTGATATTCAGTAGCTACTTCAACACGTCTTAACTATGAAGGTGATAGATTACAGACACTTGTCTAGTGTTGACAACTCAGCTTGTTTAATAATGGTTTATTAACTTGCTGTTAATGCACGTTTACAACTTAAGTTGTTGACTAATGTTGACATGTAAACTCGCCGGTAATTCATGGTGACAACGACTTATTGTTAATTAATTTTAACAATTTAACTTGGCTCGCGTTGTATGATTAACTGCTCGTAATGTTATGAGATGTACTTTCAGATATTTTTGCAAATTTTCGACAGTTTTTCAACCTATTTTATTTTGTTGTATTCAAGCACGTAGCTACACAATGAACTATTTGTGCTGTCTCCACTACGAGTATCGAAACCCAAACAGCATAGTCTTGGTTAACTCATATCTGACCTTTGATAAAGCTGTGTGTTGGTGACGTCAGTATCTCGACGGTGTTGTAGAAGAAAATTTTATTTGTATCACGTGCAGTCAAATTAACGAACTGTCTATAAGCGTATTCTAGTTTCACCTCTAATACTGGTTCGTTAGTTTTATGAACTTATAATAGAAACGACATGTAGAAACATGTAAGTGTCTTTCGTGATATACAACCTGAAAGCTGTGGTATGTTAAATATTGTTAATCAGTAAGTGGTTTATTTATTATATTTAGCTGAAGAGTGATTATCAGTTATGGTTTAGTTTGTTTTGAATATCGCGCAAAGCTACGCGAGGACTATTTGCGCTAGCCGTCCCTAATTTAGCAGTGTAGGATTAGAGCAGTGGTCCTTAACCTTGTTGGAGGTACTGAACCCCGAAAGTTTTGTACTTGCATTCACTGAACCATTCGTAATTGTAAAAATAAAATATGATTTTTTCAAATTCAAAACATAAGTGGATATTTTATCAGTGCACAAAATGAGCCATGCAGCAGTTGCACATAATATCACTGTGTTCAAAGAACAAAACCCACAAAACATATATTTCACACAAAAACAAAAACATAACTCAATGAATATTTACTGCAAATCAATGTGACTTTTGCTGTAGTCTGTCAGAGACAAGTTCAGAAATGCGCGGCTTCACCTTGGCAAGTGCCACTCTTATATCATTTTCGCAACAAAGGCTGTTCCTTTTCTTCATTTTTATGTCTACCATCCTCGAAAAGGATTGCTCGCAAAGATATGTTGTAACAAACGGTATGATTATCTCAAGGACTTTCTTAGCAATAAGAGGGTACGCTACGATTTGGTGACACCAGAACGTTGAGAGCGTTGTTATTCTGAAAAGTTTCTGTTGAACCTGGTTCTGCTGAAGTTCAATGATTTTGTCGAGGTATTCATCATTGACATCTGCTGTCGCAACACTAAACGTGAACGGCTGTCTCACACATGCTGGATATGACTCTCTGGTGAGGAAGTAACCATTGAGAGACTTTGCGAGCTCATCTTAGTGCATGGCAATTGCTTGCTTCAGTTCCCTGTGTACAGAAATGTTTCCGATTTCAGAAACATCTTCGATCTTACTTACACAGTGGTTCAGCAGGGGAAAGTTTACAAAGTTATCATTCACTTTTCGTCGTTTTCATAATGGTAGTTTTTTTTTGAAAAGCCTTCAGGTTTTCTTCCGCTTCGATGATGTTGACTCCACCGCCCTGCACCTGTTGATCGAGATGACTGAAAGCATTGAAGACGTCGGCCATGTACGACAAAATGAGAATGAATTCAGATTTTTCGAAACAATCTGCATGACAATGTTGGTGCTCTCGCTAAACCAGGGCTAATTCCACACGGATGGCATAAACACGATTCAGCACCATTCCCCAGGATAACCACCGAACGTTAGAATGGTACAGAAGTACCTCGAATTCAAAGCCCATTTCATTACATAATTCTTTGAAAATGCGGTGCTTCAGGGCATTGTTTCGCACAAAGTTCACACATTCCACTACAATTTTTAATACTTCTGCCAGTTTTGAAGGCAAGGTTTTTGTTGCCAACGCATGCCTGTGCAGAACACAGTGCATTACAATGATGTGTGGTGCATCGGCTTTTACAAGCGCACCTAAACCAGAGTTTCGTCCCAGCATGACTGAAGAAACCATATCGTTGTCTCTGAAGAAGTCATCCACAAGTTTCTTCACGTTGACTGCCTTAGTTGTTGTTGTAAGAGGATGCTTACAAAATAAAAAATATCTTATCTCGTCGTTCTTCACGTAGCGCACGAATACAACAAGCTGGCTTAGATTGGAAATGTCGATGGTCTCGTCGAGTTGAAGGCTGAATTTTGCTGGGCTTGAAATCAGATCTGCAACTACTTGAGCCAAGACGTCATAGCTCATGTCATCTATTCTGCTACTGATGGTGTCATTTGAAAGAGGAATTTAGGATAACTTATTTTCAGCAGCTTTTCCCAGTATGCTATTCGCCATCTTTAACTCAGCTGCTTTTACGAGTGCTTTACCTTGAAATTACCTTGTATTTCCCATCTCCATGCAGCTTTAGGGAGTGTTCTCTTAGTTTTTTCGGTACTAGACTAGAATTGCTCAACTTGGCATTACAAATCATGCATTGAGGACGCTGACTCCCACCATGTTCCGTTATACACGTTAATCCATATTATACGTATTCGTCCGACCACTTTCTGTTTTTGTTTGACATATTTAGTATGAAGAGATTGAAAGATTAGGGAAAAAATCACAAATGACGCACGATTACTACAGTCACAAGTCGACTGCTAAGCGCACGAAGTTCCCTGCAGCACAGATATTAAGGCCAAGTGATGTGACGTGATCAGCCGCAGCCATTGATGGCCAAGTGGAGCATGACGTCACGAATCACACGAGTGGGATGAACGGAAAGGGCACACACACACTGTGTGTGTGTCTTGACCTCCGCCGAACCCTTGAGACTGACTCATCGAACCCCTGGGGTTCGATTGAACCCAGGTTAAGAACCACTGGACTAGAGGGAAGGCAGCTAGTAATTATCACCTATTGTTATCACTTGGGCTATTATACCAACGAATAGTGGGATTGACCGATACGTTATAACGTCCCTACGGTTGAAAGGGCGAGCGTGTTTGGTGTGACGGGGATTCGAATCCGCGACTCTCGGATTACGAGTCAACTGTCTCAACAACCTGGCCATGCCGGGCCTATTGGTCATGTATAATTTGTGAAACATTATGTGCCATATAAAACATTGCCTGAAAGAAGCCTTGAACGGTTTAGAAATGCGTTCTATTCTTTTACACGTGTTGGGTACGTTTACCGGTAATAAATGGTTATATAGGAAATGGACGAATACAGAAAGTCAATCATTTTTATTTTTATCACAGATAATAACTTTTAACATAATTAAATCAAGACGTTGGTGACTTGTAGAAGTGCTATTACATGATATTTGTTAAAACCATACTCTAGTAATTGAGATTAAGTGTATTTGAAATTCTCTCTTTGTAAAACATATGAGAATTATTTTCTTACAAAGTAGTAAGAGTTTCATTGCATAATAAACGTTTTACTGATGATGTAAATTGTTGTATAAAATCAAATTAATAAAAGTATAAGTTTAATTATTCTATGGTATTCCCTTTCTAGGGTGATTTAAACATGTAATCGTCTATTGTGCGTGTGGTAAAAACGTGTGTAATTTTGGTCATGTTACGCTAAATAATATTTCATGTCAAATGAAAAACGTTTGGTTAATAATTTTAGAAAGTAAGCTTATATCATTTTT
This sequence comes from Tachypleus tridentatus, assembly GCF_004210375.1. Classification (NCBI taxonomy): domain Eukaryota; kingdom Metazoa; phylum Arthropoda; class Merostomata; order Xiphosura; family Limulidae; genus Tachypleus; species Tachypleus tridentatus. The sequence continues at coordinate 146,623,476 of NC_134833.1, forward strand.
TAAGGATATATAAATACTAAGGACATTCAATTAGCTGATGAATTAGTGTTAAGCTTTCTTTATAAGACAAAGTAATTATATATGATTTAATGAATTAATTATACCTAATTTAATAAATTAGTGTTAAGCGTCCTTTCTTTAGAAACGATTTAAGGTAATTATTGATTAACTACCGACATGATGAGATAAGTATTGTATTAGTCATGCCGGCCTAAAAATAAGTTTCCTGCTTTCTGATAGTGTTCCGTTATCAACCATATGGCAGCCCAACAACGTGCCATTAACGACACGTCATCTGGTGGTAACGTATGTAACTATGATGTCGCCTTATTTGATTACATCATTCTCTCTTCTCTCGATACACATGTGGCGCTCTCTTGCGGTGCGTTTAATGTGCGGCTTTTACTACTTGGGCAATTATTTATTGTTTAAACGCATTTCACTCAGCTTTTAAAAATAATATAATTCGATAAGTAGATAAGTTTTGTTGTCTGTAGTCTGTCTTTCCCTCCTGCGATGGTTGAACTTGAGGGCTTATAAAGAGGTTTGATTTCTGTAAGGTTCACAATACTCTGGGCTATGGGATTAAACAAACTTGTATTATATCAAAAACAATAAACCGAAATCTGTTTTTGTATTAGGTAGAAACAAACAATTTATTAAGTATAATAGCTAGAACAGAATATTTAGAACTACTTTATGTGTAACATTACCTGCCACGATCTATGAAGTTCACAAAAATTTTCTTCTTTGAGAATATATTTATAAATCTCTCAAAACGAAATTACGTTTTATATGGACGGTTTAATAATTCATAAGAGTGAAATCGTATGTAACCTTAACGGGTTTCATAGAAAGAAGAAGTGGTAATTTAACAAACCTTTAACTGCGGTTAAATTCTCGTGTGAACTAATAAATGGAATATTTTATCAGAAAAAAATCGATTTAAGAGAAAGGACGGTGAAAGATAAATAAACTCAGTTCTTCCTAAAGTGACTAGGAGATGATTTAAAGTAAGCCGAAATAATCCGTGTAAACCTAAATACTAACTTAAAAACCAACTTTGTTTCAGACGCGTAAAATCTACAATGAAAAACAAAACCCAAATCTGACTTGTTTTTTTTCTAGAACCGTCTGTCCAGTCCGGAGAACTGTTGACAGAGTTTTTCTGCATTATTCATCCGCCCTCAGTTACATTCTGGAAGCCGTTTGATCAATACTTGGTTCGTGATTATTCTGGTGCCTGCAGCTAGCGATGGAAAGTTAATAACTAGAGAGAAAAATATCTTATGCAGCGTTACATTTAGGCTAAGCATCCGAAAAGGAAATGACTACGTCTTTCATATTTATTTCTTAGCCGTATTCAAGACTATCTCAATATGACAATATCAAATAGTGCGGAGTGACACATTTTTATAGTGTTTTTAAATCACAGAACTCGTGAGCTCAAACGCCTGTATACAAACTATTCTGTGAAGGTAACACAGAAGTCGTCGAACGGATTGAAAATCTCCTACTTTGCAGACCAAATCTACATACGCATGATCGTGCTTGGCTTAGAACTGGTTCCTACCTTCGTTTTAAAGTAATAGAAAACAACTACTGGAAAAGCTTTCCGAGTGATTGGTAGAATCCATTTTCTGGGACTGTTGGAATTGTTAGGTCACGCGACATTCCCACCAATAGTGGGGGATATAAAATCAACTGTATCTTTCTTAAAGATATTAAATAAAACCATTCTCCACTATATAACACTAATTAAAACTTTAATGCTCGCTTATCAATACGTAACGTCACTGTTCTCTTTCTCCACTATATAACACTAATTGAAACTGTAATGTTCATGGACATACTACGTTCTGTTTAGCAATACGTGACTCAACTGCTCAGTGTTGTTGGTATATATGTTTCACATTAATAAAAAATCCTACAGTTTACTTTCTCGGTAACTCTAGTGTCTGAGACGTAACTCATAACGTGCCTATTACTTCTCGTCCTTCATGCTGGCTTCATGAGTATATAGAATTATTCTTGGTGTAAAATATATATTGTGTAAAGTATTGGAGAAAGACGATCATTAGCAACATGTTATATCAGTTCGTCCTTTAAGTAATGTTTGATTTTGGATTTAGAAAAGGAGAAAGGATTTCAAACGCTTTTAATGTTATTTAATCAATAATTTATGTTTCATTATTATTAATTACTTCCTACCAACGATTCCCAAGCTTCTGAATTCCATTTCTATAAAATTAAGATAGTTCTGCAAGCTTTGGAATAGATGATAAACAGATGAGGCATGGTCTGGAGAATAAGGAAGATGTGGAAGTTTTTCCAGTCTAGCTCTTCAATCTTTGCAGATGTGATCCGTGATCAAAGCAGGCCTCTTTTCTTTCAGTGCAACATTCAAGCACTCTAACTGTTAACAATAGAAGTCTGATGTAATCGTTACATTGAAGGGCAACAACTCAAAGTGGATCACATCAACAATATCCCACCAAATGCTTAACAAGACTTTCCGAGATTGGGGGTCAATTTTGCGCTGTGCTTTAACCAGCATATCTGCACTAAACCATTATTTGCGGCACTTAACACTTTTATAAAATATCCATTTTTCATCTCCAGCTACTAACCTGTCCAGAAATGGTGAGTTACGTTTACGGGAGTGCAGAGAAATGCAAATGTCCAATCTGCTCCAAGGTTGGCTTTTGTCAAGTCATGGGGACCCATTTACCAAGTTTTGACACCTTTCCAAGCTGTTGCAGATGATGGTGAACTGTTGAATGACTTGAATTAAGCTTCTGTGCTAGTTCTTCAACTGTTACAACACAATCTTCATCAAGTGCAGCCAGCAGCAAGCCATCATTAAACTCAACAAGATGACCTGAACGTGGCGTATCACTTAAGTTGTAGTCACCTGATCTGAACTTCTGAAACCATCTTCAACATTTTCTTTCACTGAGAGACTCCGCACCTTAAACACCTTGAATGTTTCGTGTAGTTTTTGCTGTACTACTGCCTTTTTCAAACTCATAAAGTATTATATACCTAATGTGCTCCTCTGACATGTCCATTTTCATAAGGGTTTATTAGATTAATGATCTGAAAAAGTGGAGTTGGGTTAGTTTATTTTACTTGTCTGAACATTTTTATCAACGTCCTACCACATATCTTAGTCATTAAAGACTTCAACAAAGCCAGAAATGATGATGCACTTTCTGTATTTTCAGACGTCACCTTCGGGATGACCTGACAGTAAAAGTAGTGTTATTATCATAAACTTCTGTTGTGGAAAACGACTAAGAAAAGTTACATCAACAGGTAACTTCTGTTAAAAAACAACTAAACATAACGCGATTCTAGAAACGTTACGTTAACAGATTACTTCTGTCAAAAAACAACAACTAAACTTGTTAATGGAACGTTAATCACGAGTAAAGGCGACAAAAGAGTCAGATTTATGGTGTTGATTTTGGTAAACATAAGCTGATCCCTTCATATATTTCATGTCATTTTTCTAAATTAGTTGATTGTTTGTTTGTTTGTTTGTGCGTTTTTGAATTTCGCGCAAAGACTGTCTGCGCTAGCCATCCCTAATTAAACTAGAGGGAAGGCAGCTAATCATCACCACCCACCGCCAATTCTTGAGCTAATCTTTTACCAAAGAATAGTGGGATAGACTATCACATTATAAAGTCCCCATGGCTGAAAGAGCGGACACGTTTGGTGTGACGAGGATTCGGAGAAAAGATCTCTGAACCTTAAGATCCAAAAGCTCCAACCACTAGGCCACTTCCTGAACATCGAAACACGGTTTCAAGTGATATATGTTAACAGCTTGGAAAATTAACAAATTTTACACAAACCATTTAGCTTTCCACACGTGAAGCAAAGTGTATTCAGTGTAATCCTTGTGTTTCCACAGTCTGTTATTTGATATATCTACGTGAACTCTTCGCACGACCTTTGTCAAATGATTTGAATGTGAATTAATGAACGTGGTTTTCATGTGCGTGCTGCAGATAGGGTCGGTTACTGTTTAAATACAATTCTCTGTTTCAAAAGCTACACGACAGGCTATCTGTGCTCTGTATCTATCTATATCTAGCGTTATAAGTCTGCAGACCTACCACTGTGCCAGTAGGGGGTGTTGAAGATAATAAAAGAGTCAAAGTATTGTAATCTAGGATAAGAAGCAGAAATGTGCGATACAATGTTAGTGAGATAAGACAAAATGTACGATACAATGTTAGTGAGATAACACAAAATACAATGGTTAATATATGGTGTCAGCTGTTGAGTATATGGACAGGATAAAATATCCAACCTGTTAAAAAAGCCACAAAACTAATATTTGAAACAGACTACGTCACTAAAGAACAAGTAAAGTTGCAAACACATTTTATTATGAACTAATTACGGACAATAAAACCTACACATTTCTTACCATATCCGATATTTCAATTTTCATTCATTTTGACAGATTATTTGTGTTATATTTACGTCAACCATCCATTCAACTCAACAGATTGTTTAAATTATGTTTAAGTCCACCTTGTGTTCATTTTGAGTGATGACGAGAAAACCCACTTGTAGAAAAAAATACACATGTGAGCCTGACGATGACCGAAGAAGGTCGAAAGGTTGTTCACTCCTCTGCATAAAAAATTTTCTCAACCTAAACCAGCCGTTTTACAAATATATTTTTCTATTCATTTTGACAGATTCTTTATTTTATGTATAGATTCACCTTTCATCCATCTCGACAGCTTCTTTGTCTTATGTTTAAGTCCACCTTCTATTCATTTTTACGGATTTTTTATTTTATGTTTAGATTCACCTTCCATGCATCTTGACAGCTTCTTTGTCTTATGTTTAAGTTCACCTTCTATTCATTTTGACGGATTCTTTATTTTATGTTTAGATTCACCTTTCATCCATCTTGACAGCTTTTTTGTCTTATGTTTAAATCCACCTTCTATTCATTTTGATGGATTCTTTATTTTATGTATAGATCCACCTTCCATCCATCTCGACAGCTTCTTTTGTCTTATGTTTAAGTCCACCTTCTATTAATTTTGACGAATTCTTTATTTTATGTTTAGATCCACCTTCCATCCATCATGACAGCTTCTTTGTCTTATGTTTAAGTCCACCTTCTATTCATTTTGACGGATTCTTTATTTTATGTTTAGATCCACCTTCCATCCATCATGACAGCTTCTTTGTCTTATGTTTAAGTCCACCTTCTATTCATTTTGACGGATTCTTTATTTTATGTGTAGATCCACCTTCCATCCATCTTGACAGCTTCTTTGTCTTATGTTTAAGTCCACCTTCTATTCATTTTGACGAATTCTTTATTTCATGTTTAGATCCATATTCTATCTATATTGACAGATTATTTGTCTAATATTTAAATCCAACTTCCATTTATCTTTACCAAGCTCTTTTTTATATTTTGAATTTTCGTGTTTTAAGAGTTATTTTTATGTCCTGCCCATCAATAATAATACTTGTGTATTTTTAATATGAAAATGTGCTATTCTATATTTAATAGCTAACTGTGTATGAACAAATCAAAGTTCGTCGACTGTCAATGATATTCTAATATAGAATTGTGTGAGCGACTAATAAGTATGTAAACAAAGAAAGGTCGTTGAAAGTAGATTAGAAAGTCATGACCTTTTTACAGCTACAAATCTTTCCTGGCCAAAGAAAACTTTATTAGATATCGTGTTCTCTGGACTTGACCACGAACCAAGGCCTTTCTCTGTCAGCATGATAAATGGTAAGTTATTACATAACAGGTTTTGGGTCCACCTTTTGGTCAGCCGCGGTTGTCACGTGCCAATACTTCATTTATCTCTAACACCACACCGGAAGGAGTGGAACTTCTAACCATCGGTTCGAATGTTGGACTTGATGGTTTAATCACGTTCGTACACTTGTTCTGAGAAATAAGTGAAGTTAAGAAAGATTCAAAGTTTTACAGGTTCTATAAATCAGATAAACAATGCTAAAACATTCATAGTTTTGATAATTTTCTACTGTTTTTTTTTTCAGAACAAGAGATGTACAACTCGTAACTGTTTGTTTGTTGTTAAGCAAAAAACTGAACAATAGGCTGTCTGTGCTTAGACTATTCCTGGGATCGAATCCCGAACTTCAATTTAGTACATTCTAACATCTACATCAATTTGGATTTCGGAGTGTGCCAATACTTTGTAATTGAAAATTCAGTATATGTATATATAGTCTCATGTCTGTAGAAATAAATATTATAAACATAAAATATAGTTTTAAACGAAATTCATTTCTGTAAATTGTTATTGATGTGTGTGAGAGCACTAATAGACTCTAGGTTTTGTGTGAGAGGAACCCAACACAGTAAGATCTAATGTTTCGAGCGAGCTTCTTACGTCAAGTTAACTAAAACAAGTCTTTAATTAATTATGACGTAATTCTAAAAGTTATCTTATATATAAATATCTTAAAGTTAGCGACGTGACCGGTCCTGCTTAATTGAAGACGAAAGCATGTAGTGCTCACTTTGATGTATGAATCTGTTAGTCGCAAGGTGTCCTTTCCTTACTTTCTCTGTGAATAATTAACTAGGACAGAGTAAATAACAGCCTGGTTTTAATCATATTAACGATGAAAGTGGTGGAGTGCGAGGCACAAAACTTTAACCATACAAGCAGCGCCTCTCAGCGGTTCCCCCAAAACAACTAATTTACTGTATATAGTGCACAAAGGTTATAATACAAACTTTGGTACTGATGTACGTTGTTCTCTGTAGCTCAACACAGAAACGTTTGTTTCATCTCAACTGAAAGTTAAATACAAAAGTTATAATCGATTCTTACTTCGTAAATGTAGCGGATATAGGAACGTTTGTCGACCTCTTGCTCTAACAAGACACGTTTCGCTAGTGTAATTGATATGTGGGCTGTTTTTATGTTTCAGTCCAGTGGTTTTGTATTCTATATCTGGAGACGACGGTACGGTCTATGATAATAAATTCAACATTGAGTTTGAAATGTCGTTCAAAATCAAAGGAAGTCATAAACCATGCGTTACATGAGTTGTCTGTTATTTTTAATTACTTTCAAACCAAACACAGGACTGATCGTATTTATAAAGAAGAACCAACAGAGTTTGTCAACTCAGATGTCAAACGTGATGCTATGGGCGACACTGTTAGTATCTATAAAATAAAACAGATGAAAACAGAGATGCAAAACCAAGAGACACAATGTTTGAGAAATAAAGAAAAGAGAGCCTACTTTATTTTCAAGTAATTAGGGAAACGCGCACCAAAAAGCGTTTCGGACAGTAACAACCTCCATGTTAATTCAGAGCAACGGTCTCAACCATGAAAGAAAGCTTTTATTAAGACAGAGACCCCTCATCTAGCCAGTCGAATAAAACTTTCGTCAATGATCTGTATAATATACGATTATATAACAAACTAACTGTTCTGCATTGACACAATCAATGGGTTAAAATATATATGTACATAATGACAGGATTATGTAATATGTTATACTAAACTAACAAACTCACTTTGTATTCATTAACTTTATTCATTCTATTATTTATAATGTTCTCGTTTTCTCCTTACTATACTAAATTTATAGATGATTACATCATCACCATGACTTAATTTGCTCCCTCTAGCAGAGAAACACATAAAGTGCTAAAATTATAGTTTACTACAACACTAATTTTTCTTTTACTTTCATGTGAACATTCTAACTAATCACTATTAATTATTTTATTTTGTTGTAGTAACATTCCAATTGAACGATACTATGTAATTAGCTCTTTCATGTTAAATTGTGCCAAGTGTCTGAATTCTAGTTATATAATACTTTATGTGTGTTTGTGTTTTTCTTATAGCAAAGCCACATCAGGCTATCTGCTGAGTTCACCGAGGAGAATCGAACCCCTGATTTTAGCGTTGTAAATCCGAAGACTTACCGTTGTACTAGCGGAGGGAAATACTTTATGATGTTAGAGGTAACATCAATACGTTTGGATAGAAATCAATAAAACCCTATAACCCGAGCGGTTTTGAGAGATCTACCTTTTAAAAGCGCTCAAGTTATATTGTTTTTATTCATTTCTGTTTTAATGCTTGTTTAGTTCTTTGCGAGGCTTTGTCGTGTTCTACTCCGGTAAGTGGATTCCTAGGGTGTTTACTTTGTTCAGAAGCCGCTAATCGAATGAAGATTTGGTATAGGATATTCTACAGACTTGAGCAACGACTGCAAGAGAACATTGAAGGTAGATATTCTACGCACATAGACGTCATATTTATATTAGAAACAACGCGGACATTCTAATATGTAGCAAGAAAGACCATAGTAAAAACTCACCCTTTAAAGAAACGTGCGCTACCTGACGGATGACAATTTAAATATAGAAATCCCTGTAAGTATTTTGACGCTTGTGGCCAATGTTAATAAAAAAAGAAATGTTACTACATCTTCTACAGGGGGAGAACTCCCGAGAGTTTCCTCTCTCCCGCGTTTTCTCTCCTGTCTTGTTTAATGCAAAGAAATTACATTTTACAAAGAGTGCTATTTCTGGTAGCTAGTTTCTGGTCTAGACACCAATTGTTGAAGTTGTACCGAAGTTTAGTTGGTAGTAGAGTCTTTGAGTTTGTAAACTATTAATCAGTCAGATCAAATTAATCATTAGTGGTGCGTTCCAACAATCAAAACAAGTGAATAGAGGTAAAGATAAGTTCACCAGAAGGCGCTGTGTCAAGCACACTAATATATATATATTTAAGTACAGAATTATGTTACACTAATATAACAGTAGGTAGTGAAACATCTATTTATAAACATAAGGAAAAGTTTGATTGATGTTGAAACATGCTATACATTTCGTCAGAACATCAGTCTGTCCTGTTTAGGTATGAAACATGTTGTATGTTTCACCATAAATCAGTGTTTTTCCTTATGCTTATAAATCGTTGTTTGTTTATTTATCATTGATATAGGTTTTAACTATTACGAACTTATCTCTCAACAATGTATTTGTTAACCAGATAATTTTCCTACTCACATTATTAATGGGTTTTATCTTCAATTATTATTTATAGATAATAAAATAATTATTATTTTTATAAAAGATGACTTACTGAGAAATACGAACTAACGATTCTTCAAAAGCAAACTTTGATTCCATTATCTATTTTCAACTTATTACAGGAGAACAAAGACAGTTGTTTTTGTAGTTTTGTAAGGACAAATTGGAAAGTTTTGTGAATATTTATAAATTCCCTTTTCTTTGTTTATTTTGTGCACTATCAGATAAAAAGTTTATCCGAAGGAGTGACTGATAGTTGATGGTGTGGTTTGTAACATTCAAGAAATTTCCTTTTGTCATTGATAGAAACCAATGTGTAACCCTAATAAAGACTAGAAATTCAAAATACAACAAATAAACAATAGAATGAATTTTTTCTATTTATCGTATTCAGAGTCTCGACTTCATCTTTCACTAAAGGGAAGCTTCTAATATTCACCATTGTTCTCTCTAGGATGAAGGCCATTTCTCCAGAAGTGCTTACATTTACAACTTCAGAACATTCTCTGCTCTACACAGTAACATCTGATGGGGCTTGTTCTGGCAGTCAGAGTTATTGCTTATTTCTTGGCAGACGTTGCTTTACTCAGTTTCTAACTTTTTGTTACTTCTGTTTCCCCAATAGTGTTTTTTTTTTTTTTTTTTGTCATTCAGAAAACTAGCCACTGTTTGCTATCGTGATTACTATTTACACCATATAAAATTTTGTCTTTTCTTGTAGAATATTGATGGTATTTAAATGAACACAATATTTAGAATTGATATGTCAAGCTTAGTAATCTTAGACTACAGTTATTTTATTTTTTAAACAGACTTCTTTTACTGAACCTACTTGATTAAAGACTCTCAAAATTTATTAATGTGTTTCCCTCTACCGGTGAGTAAATCAGTCATGAAACGACAATACTTTGGTTAAAGATTCAGGCGTTCAACATTATTCATGTAAGTTATACATTTACTTTTTCGAACATGACGAATTTAACTTGACCAAAGTAAATATACCGATAATACGATCTTAGTTTGAAACAACACAAATTTAATATGATATCGCTGCGAAAGAACTTGTTTCGTTCATCGAGAACTTGCTTATATATTTAAGAATGGCTGATATGGGTAGAGAAGGCATTAGCAGAAGGGCAAACGACGTTTCGACCTTCTTCGGTCATCGTCAGGTTCACAAAGAAAGAAAGGGTTACTGACCGGTAGCTTTGTGAAACCGACGGTGACCGAAGAAGGTCGAAACGTTGTTTGCTTCCCTACTAGTGCCTTCTCTACCCATATCAGTCGTTTTTAAATTTAGAATTTTCTCTACAAGTGGGTTTTCTCGTCATCAAAATAACTGGCTTGTTTTGTAAACACTAAAGTTCTAGTGGATATTAAAAATATACGTTATTAACATGTGTTAGGCTGCTTTTCACATGAACTTTACTGACACATACAGATTATATTCATCAGCACTATTATGTAAAGCCTCTAACAGATCTCGTTAGAGTATTATTATGAACATGGAAAACAAATACACTTAGAATATGAAGCTGAGAAATGTGTTATATTGAACATTTACATGTGTAATTTGTGTAATGAGACAGGACATTATGAACAGTTTATTGGAATATCAAACAAATTTTCAGACACCTGTGGAAAGATGTGTAATTCAGTTTTTAACCTGTAACCAAAACGTTTATAACGACTAAACGTAACACCAAAATTTTATAAATAGCGTCTCTTATCTTTTATTAGTTCTAATTAAATATTTAATACTCGGTTGATTCTTCTCGTACTCTAATAACCTCTGTAAGTTGACGTGGAATGTTGTCGGTGAGATTATTGATGTATTCCACCATGATTTCATGGGCTATTTCTAACCCCAGTCTCCATCATTATGAATTGTTTCTCTCTTGCTACGAGACCACCAGGCTAGCCTACTTCGACCAAGCGGAGAGATCCTTTAAGTCAGCCCTTGCTGGATGTACCCCTTCCCAGTATCTCGATTCTCCAGTTAAGTCCACAGCCTTCTCTTACCTGAAACAGGATGTAGGAGAGGGATCAGACGGTGGTGAAAGCCAGGGTTGCGAGTCAGGTCTGGCAGGTATATCCTTTTTACATAGTTTTAGACGCTTAAGCCTAAACGTCTAGTTTTGCAGTTTGGTTTGTTTTGAATTTCGCGCAAAGCTACACGAGGGCTATCTACGCTAGCCGTCTATAATTTAGCGGTATAAGACTAGAGGGAAAGCAACTTGTCGTTACCACCCACCACCAACTCTTTTACCAACGAACAGTGGGATTGACCGTCACATTATAACGCCTCCACGGCTGGAAGGACGAGTCTGTTTGGTGTGAAGGGAATTCGAACTCTCGACCCTCAGATTACGAGTCGAGTGTCTTAACAACCTGGCCATGCCGGGCCTATCGGTTAATAATAACGAACATTTTAAATCAGTATTATAATTTACTTGTTATTTAACATATTAACGTTAGAAATTATTTATACACAAACTAATATACATCTTATTTAGAAATTGACAGTTTGGAGATAAGGCAACTGATCACGGTGACCACGCTAACATTTATGATGTTCTTGTCCGACCCCATAATGAGATTTGATTATCACTAAAATCATGGGTTCGATTCTAGGATTTGTCAGTCAAACTAGGATACTATAGATATAAGAATGGTCTAGGAACAAATTATGTCATTAGTTTAATTGACAATAACGTTATGATTAATTAAGTGAAGTGTATTTATTGTCTCTACTTTGTTAAGTCATTTTCAAGTCACATTTCAGGTAAGAATTTGAAACATTATTTCTGTTTCTGTTCATATTGTTTATTTGTCATGTATTTATTTTTTATCATTATTTAATTGAATTAAATTTGCTACCATTCGTGGAAACCAGCGAACCAGCTTTATTGTTAAAGTAAGAAAGTTTCACATAAACATTATGATTTGATCGAAACGCTGGACAACTTCAACGCCTGCCAAATCACCGATATTTCTTACTGTAATCATAGAGTTAAACCATTTGTCAATGTTTACTCCACAAAGTGAGATGCCATTTCTAATTCCGACCACATTCAGGCTGACAGCAACTACTTATTGTTGTTTACCACTTTTTATTTGGTTTTGCTTTGAACTCTGACTTCCACTGGTTTAGCAGTAAGTGTGAAGGCTTATATCGCTACAAATTATGTTTCGATAGCCATGATGGGTAACAGTACAGATGGTCCAAGATGTTTTACAACGGTACAGATGGTCCATTGTGTTTTACAACGGTACAGATGGTCCATTGTGTTTTACAATGGTACAAATGATCCATTGTGATTTACGACGAATTATTCATAGGTTTTGAAACCTAAAAGTAGGAAGTCCAAAATAATCCAGGTAAACGGATTGGAAATTGCCTTTACTTGTTTTATTGATAAATAAACAATTTAAATACCTACACGTGTCAAATCCTATGTATTGTTTTGAATTCTCTACTCCAAGTTTTATTAATGATAAATTCAATTGCTAAGTAACCAAAATAGCATAAATTTCTATCTTAATAGTCTTTCTAATTTTAGGCCTAAACAAAAATTAAAGGAATTTAACTCTTTATTATCTAAACTTAGAATATTCTTATATTAGTTTCTCTTGTTTTACGGTAGATGATTGGTAGATGGAGCTTGTTATTACTGTAACGTTAAGATCTAATGATATAATTAAAGTCAAGAATTGAGAAGGTTCGTGTAATATGTAGAAACATTGGTTACGATAGAAATATGAGTGATGACCAAGTCAGACTGATAGACTACTAAGCTAAGCAGTGAGATATTGAGCACTGATACATTGATTAAACCAGTTATAAGAAGGACAGAAAGAGAAAGAAAATTGAAGGCAGATCAATAGAAGAAGGAAAATTAGAAGAACGTGATAGAAAATTAAACGAAAGCTAAATATAAAGATATTCAAAAATTAAAGTTTATAAAGAAGTAATCTATAGAAAATTGAAAGATTAACGTGATAGAAAATTAAACAACAACAAAAAAGAAAAACAGAACTTTAACATAGGTCTTAACCCTTCCGAGATGGGTCCCTGGTAAGAGGCCATATCGTAAAAGGTAGAGACATGATCTTTTAAAAAAACATTAAGAACAAAAATAAATACGGTTAAACTACTGGAGATTACAACAACAACAACATTGAAGGAGTGCAGAAACGAAGTAGTGATAAAATCCAAGAACTACAAAAAGAAAATCAGTGTTAGCATAAAACACTTGGAAAGAGAATTTGTAAATGGTAAGATTCAACCATCCACACTTTTTCTTACACACCAAAATGTTGAATAAAAGCACCTATTTGTTCTAATCCTATTACGACTACTACTGTGACATTTGTAACTACACGACCTTCCTGGACTACTACATCTGTGTTACTTTGGTGCCTTCTTGAATTACTACAGTTGTCTTGCTACAATACCTTCCTTTACTACTACAGCTGTGTTACTACAGTACCTTCCTGGACTATTACAGCTGCGTTACTGCAATATCTTCCTGAACTATTACATCTGTGTTACTGCAGTACCTTCCTGGACTGCGGCGACTGTATCACTGCAGTACCTTTTGGGATTACTACATCTGTGTTACAACAGTAATTTCTTGGACTACTACAGCTGTGTTACTATAGTACCTACTGCAGCTGTGTATTACAGTACCTTCTTGGACTACTGCAGTGTGTTACTGCAGTACCTTCCTGGACTACTTCAGCCATATCACTGTTACATTCAGCTCTAGAATTTAGGCTGGCCAGTTGAATGAAGTTATCAGTCTGAGAAACCAACAATATCAGGTCCCTGTTTGAAATTATTCCAAATGAATATATTTAGAAGAGAAGAACAAATAAACCATCTTACTGCCCCTTCCAAAGGACCGGTCTCGATAACATGAAGTACTTAGAATCGTAACTACTTTTTCATGCATATCTAAAAACCACGAATGAAAAGAAGCAGTAATATCCTTTAATGTGTCTAACACACTATATCTGTCATATTAACTGCTTACCAGGCTTTTTAACCAATATAAGGACTGGCTGGGATACGACTCAAATAATAGTGATATATATATATCCGGTTTTCATGAACAGCGATTGTTATAATATGAACCAGTTTACGTAAGTTAACTCTAATAATTTTCAGTTCTGTCTGGGTCATTTGCAAATCAGATGTTTATGGTAACAACTGGTATAACATCTTAATTTTAACTGAAAATGTATTCAGGATCTTATTATTTTAAATTAGTTTTTACACTTCTTCCAAGAATTGCTGTTCCAGTGATCTAGTCTTCTGTACCTCTTGCAGTGCAAGCAACCATAACGTCAATAAGAACCAGTAAGATACATTATACTGTGTCAACCACACTTTCATGTCCTGTGCTGAAGAGGCGTTTTGCCTGGTATTGGTACTAACTTATTTAACAGAATGAAAGAGACACACCAGAAGTAAGTGATTATTAATTATAACTAGGGTACACAGGAAAGAAGACATCTGAACCACATTTGCAGATAATGTAGAAAGGCTTGCCTAGTTATTTTACCTAGATGCTCTACAAGAAATGATGGATTTATTGGCATTTGACCAGTTTGCAGTTCCTATAATATACAATTATATGAGAATTGGATTGAAGCACAGTAGGTGTAAATCTCTCTGCAATTAGCAACGTAACTTGAATACATTAAGATTGCAAATGAACAACTAAAGACACATTCTAGTAGTTATAGAATCATTAAATCAAGTAGTCTGTAAGAAATGAAATGATTACTTAGACAACTAGTTACAAAGAAACGGGAAAATAAACTACAAGACAACAGGTGTTCCGAGTGTGAGTGGAAATGATATATTACAGGAACTACGGATGAATAATGTCAGCAGAGGGGAAGTGTGATAAGTGTGAGAAGCAGAGTCATTATAACTAAATCTGTGAGGAATTAATAACTGTTGGTGTACTGAGGAGAAAACACCCTAGGAAGGGTTTTCTAGCCCAATTTACTTAAAGAGCTAACTGGACACCAAGAAACCGGAATCAACTTGAATTATAGGAAAAGTTCAGCTAAGAATAGTCCATCTGTCCAAAATAAAATAAGAAATTCCTTGTTTAAAGAAACCAGTCCATAAGTCTACTTGTGGTAAGTTTGTGACATTCTACAGCTACAAAATTTCGAGCTAATTTAGTAATGAAAAACTAGAAACGAACTTGTCTCTACCAATGAGGAAAGATGATGTACTGATCCAAAGAGAATGTGGACATAAAGTTCCAGTAAGAGAAAGGTTGTACTGTAAGAAAGTTCTCTACACATCACAATGTGAGTAAATTACGTCGAGGAACAGTAGGTACTAAGAAATGATTTCTTGCGGAGACATAGCTGCGAAGTAAAATAAGATTCGAATAGCTTACAAACTATGAACAGGTAATCCCTGTTCTTTGTATGACAGTTATTACATCAGAGCTTGAACTGACATTGATAAGACGAGGGCAGTCATTGTACCACCAAGAAGTAAAATACTTATACTATTGAGGCATAGTACAACCAAACATTCCATTTGGATTAATGGCTGGAATAATATAAATGCCATCATTTGGACTGTTAACACAACAAACTATTAACTTCACATCAAGTTTGGATACAATATATGAAGGTGTACCTCAAATAACATTAGACTTAGTCACGTTTGAGACAAGATATAGGAAATATGATTCTCAAGAGCTTATTTTTTATTTTGTATATTAAAGTAAGTATATAGATGAGTTAGACTAAGAAAATGAACATTCGAACCAAGATAAACATACAGTACTGCGAAAAAGTATTAGGACAAGAGACTACATTTTTCATTATTTCATGTCATTACAGAATGTAAATTTCAACACAGTGGTAATGTTTCACTGACTCCTGTTGACAATAGAATGAACTAGGGTCAGAATAGTTATCATTCTTTATAATCCCATGTATTTGTACCAAGGGCATGTTATAAGAATTCGGTTTGAACGAACACACTAATCAATCTTAGGGTCCGAAATAACTGTCAACTGTCATGGTACCTCATACAGTGACTTAACTATACAGAAGGAAGCTAGCAAGGAGCTACTATATGGTACATATGGTACCGGTATATACTAAAGTAAATCAATTTAACACCACTCACAAATAAACCTTGATAAAACATTGTTTAACAATATATATATAAAGTTTTTTTGTTATGCTACAGCTCAAACAGTACAGGTAGTTGTCAGTAGAGCAAATAGTCTGCATAAAAGCTGTAAGTGGTACTTGTTGGACTATCTGACAAATTGCTGCAGATTTGAAGTGTTCCCACAACATTATCAAATACATAGATAAATATGAAAATAGAAAAGTGAAAGGCAGAACACCTGAACTCAATGATACTGATGTTAGGTATCTTTATTTATGCAGCCTTTGGACAGAAGGAAGACTGCTACTGATATCAAGCATGAGATAAACAACCGTGAACCAAATGACAAGTGTCCAGGTCTAGAGTGTCAAGAAAACTAAACGGAATAGAATATTTGATTGTGTCACAGTTCCAAAACCTTTACTTCGATCTCCAAATACCGATAAGAGACTGAAATTTCATAAAAAAAGTACAAACTGACTGTTGATTATTAAAAAAATAATGTATTAAAAGATAAGTCCAAGTGCTAAATATTTAGTTCAAAGTGTAGGTTGTACGTCCAGCAGAAGGAAGGTAAAAGTTAACTATCTCAGTACATAACATCTACCATGAAGCATGTGGGGAGAGAATATAATGGTTTGGAGGTGCTTTTCTGATAAGAACACAGGAGATATTTCCAAAAAAATAGATGGAATAATGGATAAATAAAGGTACCATCAGATGCTACTCTGCCATGGTGTTGCATATATTGGTTAAGAATTTTACTACCAAGCAGATAATGACTTCAGACAATCATTCAACCTATGTAGACATTAATTAGCTAAGAAAGAAACAGCTGAAGTCATTCAAATGATGCAATGGCCCCTACTGGGATTTTACAGATAAAAAAAAAAACACGACAAATTAAAAGTTTATAGTTTATAGAAATTTATTATTGACATTCGGAATTAAATTCAAAAAAGGATACTTTGATTAAATATGTTTCAAACGCCTGAAGGACTGTCTGTAGTTATTGAAACAAAAGGGGCACACAAAATATTAACTGTTTACTGAACTCAAGCATTTCCACTGAGTTTCTATTATACTAAATATGAATATTAATAAATTTCCAATTGTTCTTTGAAAGTAGCCTGAAGTATATTTTTGATTCTGTTCTAACACTTTTGCAAAGTACTGTATATATAAATATTCTTCACAGTATGGAGGTCATAGTTATATCTCAAACTCTTTTATGTTTTCTTCTTGTTATCAAAAGTCCACTTAGGCCAATTCGGTTGTTTTAGAATTCAGTTGAGAGGCCTAATTATTCTTTTCTATTTCTTATCACTGTAGTGTCTATGTGTAGTTCACTTACGTTGTCGATGAGTTACCGCAGTGGTATTCTAAAGTTAAAGAAAATCGTCTGCTCTTTCGTCAATCTCAATAATCGCCTGTCTCTTATCAAAGCTCATTTAGGCAGGTTCATTTACCTTAGAATTCTCCTTGAAGAGATAGCATATTCTCTTTATCTGTTCTAAAATTGGTTATCTCACTCAAACATGCCAACTGTTACACCTTTCACTCCCACAATGGTTAACTTTTTTTATGTTTAACTTTTCTCTAACTGAGCTCCTTTTCCACGTGACTTTACTTTTTCCTTATTTTATCTCGTTTGGTCTCCATTATTTATTCTTATATCACTTAGGTCTTCCATAAATCTATATATCTTTAAAATAAAAATCAATTACAAATACAAAATAAAACAATTAATAATACTACCTACACTAAGCCATCTTTCAACATTAAACAATAATATGGCGGTTTATAATTAAGCACAAAGCACACATCAGAATATTTATGTTTTGTCCACCAGGATGCTAGTATTGTAAGTCTGAAGAATTGCTGCTGGACCACTGGGAGGTAGTATGATGTCAAATACTCACATAAATATGATTGCCATCTCGTTTAAAATAACTGCATTACTACAGCTGTGGAGACCATAAAACTGATCAATTCCAGAGATTATATGGCTTACTCATATAATTTCAGAATACCATCTCTGATGAAACTCGTGAATAAAATATCACACAATGCTAATACCAGAGATGTAGTCCTAATATTTCAATTATCTATACTCGGGAAAATAAACTAAACCTTCTAAGCGATAGAAACCATTAAGGAACAAGAAATTAGAGAACCTATTGTTAGTCCTGGGACATCACCTGTCATCCTTGTGAAGAAGAAAGGTGAATCCGTAAGGTTCTACAATATGCTGTTTTACCATTAAATTAATTAATTTTAATGACAGACAGAGAGAATATCAGAAGAGAGTAAAGTCACGGCAAAAGAAATGTTTGTCATGAAGTTAACTATTGTAGAAATAATAGGTGTAACGATTAACATAGACCTAACGTTTAATATGTTAGAGGAAACTTACAGTTCTAAAGGTACAAGAAGTATTGTTTATTCCGCCGAAGTGAGTTCTGAAGTAATTGAACATGAACATTGCACTTTGATAAAAGGAACAAATGATATTTAGAGTTTGAAAACCAGACGATTAATAGAAGAGTAATATACGATTGCAGTGACTCGCGCTACTTGTAAGTGAATTATACCTAGAATACTAGTGCGATAGAAATAGGAGAGGTAGTTTGGCTTGTCAACTAAAATTGTAAAGTATTTGAAAAGGTCTAAGTGGACTTTTAACACGAAAAAAAAAGAACGATACAGTGTTTATGTTATCCTTATGATCATTATTGCGTGAAGAATTTGTTGTACACAAGCTAAATTAGTTCTGAATATATACGTTATTTTGAAAACAAGTGGAGTGAATATTGCTCGTTGATTTTTGAATTTATCGCCAACAAGTCACAGACACCTACTGTAGAAGAATCCTAAGCCCAACAAAGACAATATAGTGTGTATTTATACTACTAAGAAGTATAAGTAAAGGCTGTTAATTAACAATTGGCGAATATAAGATAACCTTAACATCTATCTAACATTGATCAGTATCAAAGGACTTAAGTGAGGCAAGAGAACTTCTCGGTCCTACTCTCATTGTATTATTTTGTTGTTGTTTTTTGATATAGCTAGTTCTCTACAGAAACTACATGAGAAAGGAAACAAGTTTTATTGGACTGCTAATTGTGATCATACATTCCATAAACTGGAGAAGTAATTAACTGCTGCTTCTTTATTAGCAAACCAAACTCTTGAAGATCCATTCATTGTAGATACAGATACTATTTATTATGCAATAAGAGCAGTGTTATTACAAGTATAACATAATAAAATGTGATTGCCTACGGTAAGGCAGTGAATGGTGCAGAAAGGAGGTTTATACCACTCGTAATTACCTCCAAAGTGTTGTTCTAGCCTTAATTCAGTCACACTTATGATAGATCAGGTAGCACTGAAGTGACTGGTGAACAATTGTAATTCAGAAGAGCAGATAGACCAAGCTGATAGTCATCCATCATTATTGTTTTTGGAAGTACGTCGGTGGAGAATGGCCCACTAAGTACATTTATGCGAGAATTCGACTGCAGAATGTAAATCTGCTAAAGAGCTCATGGTTTCTTCAAAACCACTTTCACAAGAAAATCAATGAGGTAGTCATCAGTGGATTCGCAGGACTACTTATCCTAGTGACAAAATTGCACAAAACAACAAAAAAGTCACTTTTGAATACCATCAATCTTGGAAAAGAAAACACAAAGACTTCATGAATGGACAGTTTAAAGTACTGTTTTATTTGAGCATTAGGATTGTAAGAGCTCAAAATAGAGGAAGGGGCAGTGTTGTAAGCTATGTTTTTCAGTTTAGATTTTGGTTAAAAGGGGCTCGTCATTATGATAGTTCTAAGATTTATAAAGGCAACTAAAGTTAATAATCAAGGAGGTTTGTATAATCTGCATAAACATGAGTATATTATGATTATTAATAATTAGTAATTATTTAATTAAAGTGTTTGGTGCCAGTTAGTCAATAAGCTAAATAGTAAATTTGTGAACAGTAAGTTTTAATCCTGAAAGTTACCACGTCCATTTTGCTATTTAGTTACTTAGAGAATTACGTATTTATTTGTCTACAAAAGCTAAGTAACTCAGGTGTACAGGCCATTGCACAAGAAAATCCTTGTGAAATGTTGTTTGTGGCCTTAGGCCTAGAACTTGTGTCAAAGTTCTTGTGTGTGCAGATGTCATTAGAGAAATGACATTCGTTTCCACATTGAACTTGTATCTTAAGGAAGTATCTTAAGAATTGTAGACTATTTAAATCTTGATAAAGAATCAAATTTATACCAGAAATAGCTGAATGTTACTAAATGATTATACAGTTGTATAACCACAGTATCTGGAACCCAGTTATCTACTATATTATCAAAGTGACGCAAAGCTAGACGAGGGCTATCTGCACTAGCCATCCATAATTTAGTAGTGTAAGACTCGAGTGAAGGCAGCTAATCATCACAACCCACCGCCAAGTCTTGGGCTACTCTTTTACCAACGAATAGTGGGATTTACCGTCTCATTATAACGCCCCTACGTGTGAAAGAGCGAGTATGTTTGGTGCGACCGGGATTCGAACTCGCGACCCTCAGATTACGAGTCCAACGCTTTAACCCACCTGGCCGTGCCAGGCCCGGAATATATTTCTCATTCTATTTTGAAAGATATCTTTTGTCAGTGAAGTTAATTTGATAAACTACTTAAAGGCACCGGCGAGAATCGAATTCGCAATATCTTGTTTATTAGACAAGCGCTTTAGGAAAATTAAGGGCAGACAGACAGACAGAATATCACAAAAATCAGTTAAAGAAAGTGTGAAAGGTAAGAAGAGAAGTAAAGACATTGGAAAAGAGAGAAAGAACGCAAATAAGAATTAAAGGAAATAGAAGACAATAAATAGTTGAAGAGAATAGAAGAGATGAAAGATTAAAGTAATAGAAGAGAGTTCAGGTTGTGACGTAAAACTGAAACGAAAGAAACAAGCAATTTTAAGTTAGGAGACAACATTATTATTTAAGGGAGAGTGGGAAGAAAGAGACAATATGATGGGAAAATAAAGTGGAAACAAAACAAGATGCACGACAAGTTCTGATTTATATCTTCTGATAAGCCGTTTTTAATTTTACAAATAATTCATTGGGAAAAAGAAAATGTTTACTTTTTTTGTAAATAGGGTCTGTTTGTTTGTTAAACCAGACAATTGTATACATGTATTTGTGCACTGCCTACCACGAGTATCGAAATAGGGATTTTAGCGTCATAAGCCATTAGGCTTACCGCTGAGCCACCTGGGGGCTAGAAGCTAAAAAAGCAAAAGAATAAATAAACTTGTTTTCAAAAATAGATAGAACAATAGATTACAATGAAGGAAAACATTTTAAAGAGAAACTGGAAAGAAAATGGTACATGATAAAATTACAGAATGAGAGGTGTCTTTAAGGAAACGCGGTTCTTCTATCAAGTCAGCTAAAATACGTGGTTCGATCCCTTGGAGTAGACAGAGTACTAAGAAGACAACAGCAAAAACACAGTGAATGGTCATTAAGCGAGCACGACGGTTGATAAATTGGTATAGAAGGACGGACCGACTCTGATAGAGGTAGAATGATTCATCCGTTTAAGGTTAGAATGTACCCTGAGAGATATGAAGGACAACTAAATATAAAGAGGCAAGAGAAGATATGTGACACTCAAGCAGAAGGAAGCTTTACAGAGCCAGCTTATCTACGTAAGACTGGACTCTCTCAAGCAGATAACATGCTTTCGCTGAATAAGCAAGTGACAAATACTGGCTGTGGGAGTCGACTTAATGAGCTTGGAGCCAATAGAACAGTTTAGTTGAAACACGTGAAGCATTCACACGGCATCGAATACAGTTTGAAGTCAGGTTGTTAGATATGAAAATAGATCCAAACACCAATTGTGTTATCATCTTCTACAAACCTAGGGAGGTTTGTAATGTCACGCGCATGTTGTTTGACCCGTCGATATCTTTTGATGAAACTGTGTGTGCTTACTGACAGGATATCGCGAGCAAACACGAATTAAGAAACCCGCAGTTTACGTATTGAGCAGAACTTGTCTTTAACATGAAATATACAAGATTGTGACAGGAGAAAGAAAACTTTCGATTGAAACCCGCATAGAATTCTGAAACTAGAATATATCATAAAATTACCATTACATTTTTTTCTAGAATATCAAACAAACCTCATATTTCTTAGCTATTTAAAGTATCATATTACATTTGTGTTCTGCAAGTTTGACGTATTACTGCTAGAGGGCAGTTCGTTCGTAAAATTTTATTTCAACTAGAAAAAGCCCATCCGTTATCCGGGTGTAATACCCTCTTTCAAAATGGAAAAGCGAAGAAAAAAATTCCAATTTAAACCACTGCGTTCATGGTTATTATTCAAGTTTGACAAGCACATTACATACGAATTATTTTTATGATCGTTTTAATTAAACTAAAATTTATTATCAATTTTTTGTATTTGTTTCTTTACGTAACGGTTTGGTTTTTGAATTTCCCGCAAAGCTACACGAGGGCTATCTGCGCCTGCCGTCTCTAATTTCGTAGTGTAAGACTATGAGGAAAGCAGCTAGTCATCACCACCCACCGCCAACTCTTGGGCTATTCTTTTACCGTTACATTATAACGCCCCCACGGCTGAAAGGGCAGGCATGTTTGGTGTAATGGGGATTCGAACACGCGACCCTCGGATTACGAGTCGAACGCCTTAACCCACCTGGCCATGCCGGGTTCTTACGTGAAGTAAACGCACATGTTTAAATATTTCTGCTAATATAGTAATTAACTTTAAGGGTTTATAATTTATGCTTTCCTATCACACCGACTGAAAATTTAATATTGAAACTGTGGCCAGTGGTAGCTTAGTTGAAATAATCCGAGATTAGTGTTTTATTCTGTCCGTGCACGACAAATATTATTAATTTGGTTCACACTATCAGCTCATTCGTTATATACTCAGTACTGGGTTAATGGTAATCTTATTTTCTTTGTTATCCCTATCAACTATATTAAGCCTTTTCAGTTATCTTTAGGTTCTAATCCTCTTTCCTCTCTCTCTATGTGACAGATAAGATTAAATTGTGTACACCACTGGCTAAAGCTATGTTTCGATACTACGGAAATGCTTTTGGTTTACACCTTAATTGATAGGGTTAGAAAGTAGCGCCCTCTGAATGTAGTATAAGTTTTATTTCGAATACGGTTGAGGAATTATTTACGTAAGAATATTTCGCAAAGAGAATTTGAAGTTAATTTAGCACGAGCCGAAAAGATTGGAATATTCATGTTTTACTTACTTTTAACGTTAACATTTGTTTAATGTTGACATCTGAAACTAAAGCAATCGGAAAAATACTAGTTTTGCATAGTAACGCACATACACTTTGGAAACAAATAAATTATCTTAGTAGCTTTCTATTACACATGGTATTCAAATTTCATTCCATCTGCAGACGAATTACTGTATCGAGGAATTTGTTTTTTAACATTTTAACTAAGTGCTTGGGTAAAACCTGGAGAGATCCTTTTGTTCATCATAAGTTGAGCGAAAGCTGAATATATCATTCTCATTAACAAATTATGCATATATTGGAAAAATCTACCTAATTAACATAAATTATGAGAAAATTGGAAAAATCTGCCTAATTAACATAAATTATGTGAAAATTGGAAAAAATCTGCCTAATTAACATAAATTATGTGAAAATTGGGAAAATCTGCCTAAGTTGCACAAATCGAGAAAAATAAAAACAATATCTTTCTAGTTAACATAAAATATGTAAGAGACGTAGAATAATGCTTTGTGGGCAACTGATAAATAGATTATATTTTTGAAAATTCCAGATGTGCATTTTAATATTTTGTTTCCTTTCTTCATGTTTAGAGAAAACTGTGTAAATTTATAATCAAAATATTTACTTATTCGACAGTTAAAATCTTAATAAATTCTCACTATAATGCACTTCACAGAGGAATGTTAATTTGACATCTTTTTTATAACAACCAGCTGTAGCTGGTGGTTATCCGTGCATTAAACGGTAAAAATCATGCAAAAGATATCTTATGGTCAGGTATCAAGATACGAAACCTTTTAGAGCATAAATTTATAACACAGTAAGGAAAAAAAGCCATTCAGAAGTAATATGAACTTAGTTATATGGATTTGATGTGTAAAACTCTGAGCGGTACAGGTCAAACAAATAAGCGAACATTATATTCTGTTCTCTTTGGATTTACAACGCTACAATTATGGGTTCGATTGCCTTCGGTGGTTTTGTTTGTTTTGAACTTTGCACAAAACTACACAAAAGCTGTCTGCGCTACCAGTACCAAATTTAGCAGTGTAAGACTGGAGGGAAAGCAGCTAGTCATCACCACTCACTGCCAGTTCTTGGGCTACTATTTTACTCGTTGGAGTGGTGGGATTAACCGAAACATTATAACACTGTAATGGCTGAAAGGGCGAGCATGTTTGGTGTGAAGGGGATTCGAACCAACGACTCTCAGATTACGAGTCGAGTGTCTTAACCCCTTGGCCATGCCGGGCCTAGAATAATAGAGAGAAAAGTTCGTTATCAGCTTTCAGCCCCTTTCTCTTCCTATTCCTGACACATCTGTGTGTACGAATGATGTTAAAAACATGTCGATATATTTTACTCTGTTAACATTCTTTGTTTTTACATATTGTGTACATAATTAATTTTTAGATTCGTGGTTAGAGAGAAGACGCATACAAAAATTGGAGTAAAGAAGCTCATATGTTAATACAGTAATAAGTTGGCTAACAACGATTTATATACGTAAAAGTATATAATTAATAGTTCACAGTAATTCGAGCCTGCGACCCTCACATTACGAGTCGACCATCCTAGCCACCTGGACACGACGGGCCTGTAAAATTCAAACAGCAGATTTGTTAAATTACAGGTAAAGACACTCTGTGATGAAATAATTATGACATCATACTACTTTGCCCCCTGGTTCCACTTTGTGGAACTATCAACAAATTTTCTGACATCCGTGGTCGTGTCCACCTGTCATGACGGTCTAGTAATGATCCCCTATTGCGAGCCCTCTGATAATATCTCGTGAAACTATGACATCATCTTCTCTACCCCTCTACATCAGAAGTCGACATACGTGTAACGTCATGAGGTGAGTGGATATCCAACATAAGTAACTACTTATATATAATATAGTACGGTACAAAAACAAAGAAAGAGATGGTTTAATGTTAAGAAATATTATCACCTAGCAGCAGGATTATAGCTAAAGACAAGGTCTAAGCTGATTAAGTTTATGACCGTGAACCACATGAATTAACTCAGCCATATTCAATTGATGTTGCTGATTTTAAATAAAATTAAAATAGAAACACAGAGAAAGGCTTAAAAGTGTTAACTAGCGAAAAAAACTTGGAAAAAATCTTTTACACACAATTTATGTTTACACCATAATACAATACAGTTCACATTATACAAGTTACAATCTAACACGTCAGTTCTAACCTACATGATAATACAACACAATTTACAACATATAAGTCACAACATTGTCTTTTCAATTGCTCTGTAATCCCAAGAAAACAAGAATTTGGCCTTCGAAGTCCAATAGACCAACAAGAAGATACGTTTAGGCCCGGCATGGCCAAGCGTGTTAAAGCGTGCGACTCGTAATCTGAGGGTCGCGGGTTTGCATCCCGGTCGCGCCAAATATGCTCGCCCTTTTAGCCGTGGGGGCGTTATAATGTGACGGTCAATCCCACTATTCGTTGGTAAAAGAGTAGCCCAAGAGTTGGCGGTGGGTGGTGATGACTAGCTGCCTTCCCTCTAGTCTTACACTGCTAAATTAGGGACGGCTACCACAGATAGCCCTCGAGTAGCTTTGTGCGACATTCAGAAACAAACAATAAGATACGTCTAACACTACAAGCGTGTTACGACGAGACGATAAGTCTAACACGATCTTCGTGTTTATACGAGACGACAAAGTAGTACAAGCATTAGACGCTATGTTGATAACATAAAGAGGTATATTTTTCTTCAAGATTTATAACATAGACTGTATTATCGTAAAACAATTACATTAAATTTTCCCAGTGCAATGCAGAGTTTAAAGAATGTTACAGATTCTTTAAATAACCAGGAAAACTACCTGTTGTCTGTTTCCCAGTCACGTGTACGCCACTTAAAACTTTCAAAATGAATTCGAATACGAAGGTATTTTAATTATAAATTCGTAATAAATAAACTGTTTTTACATAAACATAAAGAAGGAAAATAAGAACTACATGTGTAATCACAGTTAATATACAGAATGGCCTAAATAATTTTTAATATTTTCAACTAAAAAAAATACAACCATGCAGTTTTAACATTACTTTCTCTTATTACGTCTAACGGGTATTCGATATTAGTCCACGTTTGCTGCAATAGGCAAGGTCCCGCATGGCCAGGTGGGTTAAGGCGTGCGACTTGTAATCTGAGGGTCGCAGGTTCGCATCCCCGCCGCATCAAACATGCTCACTTTTTCAGCCGTTGGGCGTTATAATGTGATTGTGAATCCCACTATTCGTTGGTAAAAAGTAGTCCAAGAGTTGGCGGTGGGTGGTGATGACTAGCTGCCTTCCATCTAGTCTTCTCTTAGATAACCCTAATTTAGCAATGCAAGACCAGAGGGAAGGCAGCTAGTCATCACCACCAACTCTTGGGCTACTCTTTTACCAACGAGCTCTCGATGTCGATTCCTATACGTGGTGAGGGTCCTCCCAAGGAAGGTTCTGTTCTTTCAGTTTACTTCCTCTGGGATCTAAACATTCACCCACATGTTTGCCGTGCGTGGCGACCTGTGAAAGGGAGGAAAGGATCCTGGTGGTTAAGGGGTCCAACCACCACTAAGACACCACTTTGGCCTTGAATTCATGTAGACGGGTTACCCACTTGGGTCAATCGGCTGGTCCACTTGGGCTAGGATCAACCAAGTACCAGTGTTGGATGTTTTCAACAAGTGTTATGGACATTGTATCTGATGCTGATGTTTGGGTAGAGTGCTCACGAAACCCTGGCGTTGCTGCAGTGTCCTGTTTAACAATGTAGTGCATCCCCTCGTAGGTCTCCATGGTGAGTGGGGTCAGTGGGCACCGAAATATTCTTTTTTTATTATGGGTCCTCCAAATAAAAACTTAAATATAATAGTGAAAAAACAGTCCACAGGTAAACAACCATGTCTTGAAGATTCTGTGCAGCAATCTTGAACATCTGTAACACACATACCTCATTTTATTATACTACATTCTCTTTCAGACAAACGTTAAAAGCAGATGCTCCCTTTTTCATTCAGAATGGACTAGAGACCCTTGCTGGCTCCCCAAAGTCAGTAAAGAAGCTTCGATCTGGTGACATATTGGTAGAAACATCTGCATCTCAACACAGTGAACTCCTCTTACATTCAAAGGCGATTGGGGATATACCTATTGAGGTTACACCTCATGCTACTTTGAATTCATCATGAAGAGTTATTGTTGAGAGGGATTTGAAGAACATCCCAGAGTCGAAAATTCTCGCTGGTTTCTCCACTCAAGGAATTTCTGCAGTTAGGCATATCTCCACTTGCAAAGATGGGACTACGATGCTGACCAGTATTCTCATTCTGACATTTACATCACCACGTCCATTTGCCACCACCAAGGCAGGTTATCTTAATTGCAGGGTATAGCCATACATTTCAAACCCTCTCTGATGTTTCCAGTGTCAGCGGTTCAGTCACTCAAATACGTCACGTCGTGGTTCCTTGACGTGTACTCGTTGTGATGGCAAGGACCATGATGCCCATGAGTGTGAAACGTACCCTCACTGCGTCAATTGCAAAGGCTCTCACCCATCCTACTTTTGTTCTTGCCCTAAATTGTTGGATGAAAAAGAGATGCAGAGTTTGAAGACGATTCAAAACATTACTTATCCTGAGGCTCGAAAGTTGCTGTCTAACACTTCACTTCAGACGTATGCTGCTGCACTTCGTTCCACTATTACAGTGCCTCCAAAAGAATAGTTTTTAAACCATTTGAAAAGTATTTTGACCTCCGTGGTTAAAAAAGTTGATAAGTAATGTCAACACCCATCTCTGTCCCTAACATTCATTCCAGCAAACCTCAAGATCCACTTTCTTTGTTTCTGGGTAAGGGCATTTTCTCGGGTACATCTTCTCCTGCCCCAAGTTGCAAAAGGATCATTTGTTCACATCCTCAGTTACTAGAATCCTCTTCCAGCAGCAAAGACCTGCCCAATCGACCCAGGACAGGATCCATAGAGGTCGATAGATTTTCCTTGAATAAAGATAGCAAAGAAAGAAGGCGTGGTCGTAAACGGGAGAGTTCTACACCCATTTCACCTGCACCTAAATAAAAATGGCCACCTTGATACAATGGAATTGTCGAGGTTTACGTTCTAATCTAGATGACATTAAAACACTGATTGCTTCCTACCATCCTGTATGTCTTTCCTTACAGGAAACATTTCTGAAGTCTGCTGATACAGTCACTTTTCGGCAGTTTTTTGTACAGAAATGACAGGCTGTGTGATGGACGAGTGTGTGAATGGGTGGCACTATTGGTTGATCAGCATGTGCCCACCCTGTCTTTGCTACTCAACACACCCTTGGAGACCACAGTCATTCGTGTTTCCTTGAGTCATACCATCACTGTTTATTCTCTACCTGTCGCCTGGAATTACATATGATCAATCAGACCTTGATGTTCTCATTGAACAGTTGCTGTCTCCTCTTTTAATCCTGGGGGACTTTAATGGACATCGTCCTCTCTTGGGAAGTGCTGATACTGAAAGGAGGGGTCACTCTGTAGAGCGTATGCTCTCTGATCACAACCTTTCTCTTTTCAATACTGGTTCTTCTACTTATATTCATGCACCTAGTCAGTCCTTTACTGCTATTGATCTCTCAGTTTGCTCCCCTTCACTATTCTCCATTTTTCATGGAGGATTGGCAATAATTCACGGGACAGTAATCATTTTCCTATAATTTTGAAAGAGGCTGACCGTGTTCGATGCCACCTGGTAAACTGGCTCTCTTTTACTACTCTCGCAGAACTTGATCCTGTCATCATCTGTAAGCCATCAATAGACGGCTGTGTGGCAACAGTAACTGACTGTATTATACAGGCAGCTGCTCAATGTATTCCTAAAACCTCGACACAATTTTCACGATATCCTCGTCTGTACTGGAATCGTGCCTGCCACATAGCATGGAAGGTTCAAAAACGGGTCTGGGATATTTTTCATAGGTATCCCATACTCTCGAACTGCATCACATTCCAGCAGACATCATGCTCGGTGAGTAAGGCGTCATAGCCAGAAGGAATCTTGGATTAAGTTCACAACCAGCATATCTTCTAACCACAAATTCCAAAGTCATATGGGACACGATTCGAAAAGTCAACGGGCAATATAATTCTGTACCCCTCTCCATCTTGCTCTCTAATGACCAAGGAGTAGCTGTTACTCGGAGCATCGCCGATGCTCTATCAATAGTTGTCTCTGTAAGACCTTAGAGAGGATGGTTAATGCTCGCCTTGTTTGGTTCCTCAAGTGAAACAACCTCTTCTCGTCCACGTTTGACTTGCAACGTAGATCATAGAAGCCTTTCTCAAAGGACAACATCTGTATCAATATTCTTTGACATTGAGAACATGGAGATATGGCATTTTCGAGACCTTCATATATATATGGGTTATGTGACCATTTGCCAATTTTTATTGAACATTTTTAGTGGACAGGAGATTCCAAGTTCGTGTGGGTTCGACACTTTCTCATTCTTTTCTACAGGAGCTTAGAGTCCCTCAGGGCTGTGTTTTAAGTGTCACACTTTTCAGTATAAAGATTAATGCCATCACTAAAGAACTCCCTCTCACTGTTCTAACGGGCTCTATATCGATGACTTTCACATCTCATGTCAATCGTCGAGCATGAGGTATACTGAGCAGCAGCTACAGACTGCCCTCAATCGTTTACTGAAGTGAACCACAGCAAATGGCTTTAACTTCTCTCTCTCTGAAACTGTTTGCATGCACTTTTACTACCAATGGGGTATTCACCCTGATCCTTAATTGGTGAAGTTGTGCTGCCTGGGGTCCTTAAGACAAAGTTCTTGGGCTTATCTTTGACCTTAAGCTGACATTTATACCACACATCAAGCAACTACGGGTGAAATGTACAAGAGCACTGAACATCTTCCGTGTCCTCTCTTCCACCACTTGGTGAGCAGATTGGTGTTCTATGCTAAAGATATATCGTGCTTTTATTCGACCAAAACTCGACTATGGGTCATTGGTCTATGGCTTTGTCAGAACTTTGGTCTTAAAGATGCTGGACCCATTCATCATCAAGGACTTTGGCTCTGCACTGAGGCTTCTCACACTTCCCCAGTTCAGAGCTTATACATTGTCTCATGAATCATCATTGCACCCCCATCGTTTGCAACTGTCTTTACCATATGCTGCGAAACCTCGTTCCTTACCAAAGCATCCCACCTGGGGTTGTGTTTTCTTTCCTCAGTGGGTCATACTTTTTCAGAATAGGCGATCTGCCATTGCTTCTTTTGACCTTCGTATCCAGGCACAGTTGGATGAATTGGGTCTGCTCTTGGATAACATTGATGTATCCACTGGTCAGCCCATCCCCCTATGGTTTATTAAAGCCATCAAATGTGACCTATCTTTAAGTCATCTGAACATTGCTGAACATTTTTGAACCATTCTTTCATTCCTATTTATACAGATGGTTTGAAATCAGATGACTCTGTGGGCTCTGTCATTGTCTGTTGTGGTTCGGTGGTTGTGCACAGAATTCTTTCTACAGCTTCTGTGTTTACTGCTGAATTGTATGCCATTTCTCTTGCCCTGGATCACATAGAAACTAAGCAGTACTCAAACTGTGCTATTTATACTGACTCGCTTAGTTCTCTACTGCCCCTGGAATCACTTCATGTTAGTTCGCACTCTGTTCTCGCCGACATTCAAACACCGGACCATGTTGGTTTTCGCGAAAACGAGCTTGCTGACACCGCAGCTAAATCTATCTGCTCTGGCACTATCACCACTGTGCCTGTTATTACAAAAACTTATTATATATGACGTAAACAAACCTCTGAATTAGATTGAAATTAGTTGTTGGTTTATTTAAGGTATTTATAAAAAAGGTTTTGGTTTATCGCCAAAGCCTGCGAGAACTTTTATGTACAGAATATAAAACATAAACTATAGTTTTATTTATTATCAGGTTCAGGTTAGAGAAAACACACATTAATTTCGATGTTATCCACTGATTATCATGGTAAAATAATTATTTAATTTCCATGGCCTTTGGCCATCTGTCTATTAAACAATCCGTCATCTTTAACTTTGTGTCTATTACACTATTATTTTTTTTACCTTTCTGTCCATCACATAAGATCTTGTATTCTGTCTGTCACAATGTCTCTCATCTCCAGATTTGTAAGTTGTTCTGTTTCTTGGCAAATCTCTCTTAGTGTTATTAAAGTATATTCGTTTTACAACCCGTACATTTGTCAAACAGCAGAGCTACGGTTATAAATTAATGCTCAGTGTTCGCTAAGTCAGGGCTTAGGGAAATATGGCACGTGTGTGGTGAACAAGAAACCAAGCGGCGGATTGGAAAAAATAATAAAAATAAATGTGGATAGAATATATAAGTACGATAACACAAGACCCATCAAATATATCACATGCACTCATTTCTAACCAATAAAACAATATGGCCATACTAACTCGGACCGTGCTACTCACGTGGAGCGAATTCGATGCAATCTTTGATTGGAATTCAAATTATGATATATCACTGACTGTATGGATTTATTTCCCTACACGTGCAATAGCTACAAGTAGAATGGACACGAACAGAAATATGTCAAATATTATATATGATGTCAAATCTAATCTCCATTATTTCCCTGGTTTGTATTTACTGACGTTGAACATCCAGTAAGTGCATGTAACAGTCGTAATATACTTGCCAAGGCCAGTGCTGTGATCAATTAATAATGTACAGCTAGTCTTAGTAGAACATTTTAAGGTGTATTACCAATGTGTCTGTATAGGATTATACAGAACGTTGCAAAACAACAGTTTATGTGTGTTACCGCGTGTTTATATAGAATTATACAGAATGCTAAAAACCAACAGTTTATGTGTATTACCACGTATCTGTACAGGATTATATAGAATGCTACAAAACAATAGTTTATGTGTATTACCATATCTCTATAGGATAAATATAGATACTTGCTACAAAACAAGAGTTTTATACAGAATGAGATACGGCACACATCAAATAAATCATATACAGTCATTTCTAGCCCGTAAAGTAATACATACAAGGTTGAAAGGTGAACTGCAGACATGAAATAACAAACAAACCAACTGGTAGGTAAATCTCTAAGATAACATAATAAACTGAAAGATAAAACATAGGTCATTAACATAACAAAATAAACATCGATGTTCCAAGTTATACCACCCAGGTAAAAAAATACATAGAAAGGTTAAAATATAAACAACTGAAAACAAACAATTTATTAAAAGATACACTGTTAAGACAAGATAATGTGTGTAGTGACTGAGAGGTAAGTTAATGGGACAATATGACACACAGAGAAACAAAAACATGAAATACCGATATAACATAAAAGAAAAACTTCAAACATTAAACTTACGGGACGATATATCTCGAATGTAACGTAATAAATAGAATTATCTGCACAAGCCGTCCCTAATTTAGCATCGTAAGACTAAAGGGGGCCCGGCATGGCCAAGCGTGTTTAAGCGTGCGACTCGTAATCTGAGGGTCGCGGGCTATCATCCCGGTCGCGCCAAACATGCTCGCCCTTTCAGCCGTGGGGGCATTATAATGTTACAGTCAATCCGACTATTCGTTAGTAAAAGAGTAGCCCAAGAGTTGGCGGTAGGTGGTAATGACTAGCTGCCTTCCCTCTAGTCTTACACTGCTAAATTAGGAACGGCTAGCACAGATAGCCCTCGAGTAGCTTTGTGCGACATTCAAAACAAACAAACAAACCAGACTAGAGGGAAGGCAGCTACTCATCACCAGCCACCGCCAACTCTTGGGCTCTTCTTTTACCAACGAATAGTAGGATTGACCGTCACGTATAATGTCCCCATGGCTGAAGGGGCGAATATATTTGATGTGACGGGGATTCGAACCCACGACCCTCGGATTACGAGTCGAGTGCCTTAACCACTCGGCCATGCTGGGCCTGATCTTCTCTTATCAAACATTATTGCAAGGCTGAAGCTTCCTAAGAATATTTAATTATTAACTATAGGAAATTCGGTTAATTATTTTAATTTTTAAATAAGATAATGTGTTAAATGAACGATTGGCAGTTTTTAAAAAGTACCTTACTTTGTCCAATTTCCACCTGGTGAGAGAACTAAAAATTAAGATGCTATAAGAATTTTTATTCACTCTTAGCAAGAAACACCTAGTTTTCCAAAACCGCTCAAAATATAAAGTTTCTTTCATATATAACTTTGCTCCTATGTTTCATTTTAACTCAAAACCCTGCCTACTGCTAGATGAACCCTTTCTAGAACTGTACGCAGGTTTGATAAATATCTAAAATTTGGTTTCAGTTCTGTTCTCAGCGTTCTTTATTTGCAAATTTCGTATTTTTTAAAAAGTAATAAGGCTTATTTCAATAACGTGTTCCTGTCTTATGACAAAAGATTTATTGATGTTTTTAAGAATTACTAAATGACCGTTAATTCATTTTTTAACGCGCAACCTGCTCGTTCAAAACCGCACCCTAGGATATATAAACCTTATTATGATCAATGCCAGGGCTCTAGTTCGAGATTTTTGAGGCCAGCCTGAGGGAAAACGGCCATGACTGAATAACTTCATTACGTTCAATAGTTATAATTTCGTGCAAGTCCGCAAAAAAAAAAGAACCACGTGTTGTTTTTTTTTACAATTTATTTAGTAGACAGCCTTGAAGTCTGCATGCTGCTCGATGTGTTTTTACCAAGCATTTTTAAGTCCTATTAGAACACTTTAAGCGAAAACCAATATTAGAGTTCATTTAAAAGACTTGAGGGCTGGAACTACATATTTGAATATATGAATAAATAACATCTTCCTTGGGGTGGTTATAAAAAAGTCGAGTTCGGTACTTGTTCTTTTTAGAAATTCAGTAAGAAAATACGAAATAAAAAGAGGGTTATTGGTTTAGCCTGAGAATGTGAATTATGAAATATTTCACTCTACAATTTGATTGGATGCTGATAATTATCCACGTAATTAACAAACTTTTCGTTCCCTCGCGTTTCTTTCTTGAAATTTGTTCTGTTCAATTATTGGCTAGTCTATGATTAAAGTTAAACTGCCCTGTACTACGCACTATTGGTGAGGTTTTTGTGATTCTAATATTAACAAAAACTAGTATGCATTGGTGAGGCTCTCTCTTTACAACGAAGTTAATAAAATTTATTTCATATAATTATTTCACTAGGCTTAATTTCACTTTTATTTTTAAGACAGAGTTCCACGAGAAACAAAAGTTACGTGATTGGGTTGTTAGGAATATAATAATTACTTGTGTAAACCAATGAGAATATAACTTTATTGTCTGAAGTTTATTGTTAGGCTATGAAAAAATGAGTTGCGTGTCGCGAATTTTATGTGCAGACTTGTTATTAGTTTGCTTTATGTATTAGGTTGAGGAATAATTCGTGAGCGTTTTTAAATAATTTCATTCAAGCATTACATGCAAGACTATACAATACTTCAATGCATGAACACATTACACCCAAAACATTTATTATGATACTTTATTTCATGTAATACCTAGGTATATAGTATGCATTGTTTTAAACGAAATTGCAAGAAATTAAATGCGAAAAGCAGATGGTGTCGAAAATGCTCGATTTTTTCCACTTCACATTCCATTTAATGAGCTAAAAATGAAAGCAAAAATTACAGACATATGAAAATCAAACACACCATCTATAAGAGCAGAAAATTATCTACCAAATGACATGAAATATTTTGCGAAAGCGTTTCATTTATGAATATATTTTTTAACTTGAAAAAACGCTCACGAATTATTCCTCAACCCAATATTTTATTCTAGTTTATGTGCATTTACAAGTTGAACACGTTTCCTTCCGAGTAGGATTTGTATTAATTTTAAAAACACAAGTTTAGATTTTGTTGGTTTGTGTTTGAATGTCGCGAAAAGCTACTCGAGGGCTATCTGCGCTGGCCGTCCATAATTTAGAAGTGTAAGACTAGAGGGAAGGCAGCTAGTCATCACCACACCCCGTCAACTCTTGGGCTCCTCTTTTACTAACGAATAGTCGGATTGACCGTAACATTATAATGCCCCACGGCTGAAAGGGCGAGCATGTTTGGCGCGACCGGGATGATAACCCGCGACTCTCAGATTACGACTCAAGCGCTTCGTAACCACCTAGCTACTAATTTAGAAATAAAGCGAATAACTGTTTAACAAATTTAGAAATAAAAAGTTCGATAAATACGTTAAAAAGTGAGTATGCTTCTAGTTTATTAAATTTAGCTAAAAAACAAACAGTTAGTTTCTAGTTAATTAAATTTAGCTAAAACAAACAGTTAATTTCTAGTTTATTAAATTTAAAAACAAACAATTAATTTCTAGTTTATTGAATTTAGCTAAAAAACAGTTAATTTCTAGTTTATTAAATTTACCTAAAACAAACAGTTAGTTTCTAGTTTATTAAATTTAAAAACAAACAGTTAGTTTATAGTTCATTAAATTTAAAAACAAACAATTAGTTTCTAGTTTATTAAATTTAAAAACTAACAGTTAGTTTCTAGTTTCTTAAATTAAAACGAACAGTTAGTTACTAGTTTATTAAATTTAGAAACAAACAATTAGTTTCTAGTTTCTTGAATTTAGCTAAAAAACAGTTAGTTTCTAGTTTATTAAATTTACCTAAAACAAACAGTTAGTTTCTAGTTTATTAAATTTAAAAACAAACAGTTAGTTTATAGTTTATTAAATTTAAAAACAAACAATTAGTTTCTAGTTTATTAAATTTAAAAACTAACAGTTAGTTTCTAGTTTTTTAAATTTAAAAACAAACAGTTAGTTTCTAGCTTATTAAATTTAGCTAAAAAACAAACGCTAGTTTTTAGTTTATTAAATTTAAAAACAAACAGTTAGTTTCTAGTTTATAAAATTTAGTAACAAACAGTTAGTTTATAGTTTATTAAATTTAAAAACAAACAAATAGTTTCTAGTTTATTAAATTCAAAAACAAACAGTTAGTTTCTAGTTTATCATACTTAAAAACAAACAGTTTCTAGTTTATTAAATTTCGCTAAAAAACAAAGAGTTAATTTTTAGTTGATTAAATTTAAAAACAAACAGTTAGTTTCTAGTTCATTAAATTTAAAAACAAACAGTTAGTTTCTAGTTTATTAAATATAAAACAAACAATTAGTTTTTAGTTTATTAAATTTAAAAACAAACAGTTAGTTTCTAGTTTTTTAAATTTAAAAACAAACAGTTAGTTTCTAGTTTATTAAATTCAAAAACGAAAAGTTAGTTTCTAGTTTATTAAATTTAAAAACGAACAGTTAGTTTCTAGTTTATTAAATTTAAAAACGAAAAGTTAGATTCTAGTTTATTAAATTTAAAAACGAACAATTAGTTTCTAGTTTATTAAAGTTAAAAACAAACAGTTAGTTTCTAGTTTATTAAAGTTAAAAACAAACAGTTAGTTTCTGGTTTATTAAATTTAAAAACAAACAATTAGTTTCTAGTTTAATAAAATTAAAAACGAACAGTTAGTTTCAATTTTTTTAAATTTAAAAACAAACAGTTAGTTTCTAGTTTATTAAATTTAAAAACAAACAATTAGTTTCTAGTTTATTAAATTTAAAAACTAACAGTTAGTTTCTAGTTTATTAAATTTAAAAACAAACAATTAATTTCTAGTTTATTGAATTTAGCTAAAAAACAGTTAGTTTCTAGTTTATTAAATTTACCTAAAACAAACAGTTAGTTTCTAGTTTATTAAATTTAAAAACAAACAGTTAGTTTATAGTTTATTAAATTTAAAAACAAACAGTTAATTTTTAGTTGATTAAATTTAAAAACAAACAGTTAGTTTCTAGTTCATTAAATTTAAAAACAAACAGTTAGTTTATAGTTTATTAAATTTAAAAACAAACAGTTAATTTTTAGTTGATTAAATTTAAAAACAAACAGTTAGTTTCTAGTTCATTAAATTTAAAAACATACAGTTAGTTTCTAGTTTATTAAATTTAAAAACAAACAATTAGTTTCTAGTTTATTAAATTTAAAAACGAAAAGTTAGTTTCAATTTTTTTAAATTTAAAAACGAACAGTTAGTTTCTAGTTTATTAAATTTAGCTAAAACAAACAGTTAGTTTCTAGTTTATTAGATTTAGCTAAAACAAACAGTTAGTTTCTAGTTTACTAAATTTGAAAACGAACAATTAGTTTCTAGTTTATTAAATTTAAAAACAAACAGTTAGTTTCTAGTTTATTAAATTCAAAAACGAACAGTTAGTTTATACTTTATTAAATTTAAAACGAACAGTTAGTTTCTAGTTTATTAAATGTAGAAAGGAACAGTTTGTTTCTTGTTTATTAAATTCAAAAACGAACAATTAGTTTTAGTTTATTAAATTTAAAACAAACAGTTAGTTTCTAGTTTTTAAATTTAAAACAAACAGTTAGTTTCTAGTTTATTAAATTTAAAACGAACAGTTAGTTTCTAGTTTATTAAATTTAAAAACGAACAGTTAGTTTCTAGTTTATTGAATTTAAAAACAAACAGTTAGTTTCTTGTTTATTAAATTCAAAAACGAACAATTAGTTTCTAGTTTATTAAATTTAAAAACAAACAAACAGTTAGTTTTAGTTTATTAAATTTAAAAACAAACAGTTAGTTTCTAGTTTTTAAATTTAAAAACAAACAGTTTGTTTATAGTTTATTACATTTAAAAACAAACAAATAGTTTCTAGTTTATTAAATTCAAAAACGAACAGTTAGTTTCTAGTTTATTAAATTTAAAAACGAAAAGTTAGTTTCTAGTTTATTAAATTTAAAAACGAACAATTAGTTTCTAGTTTATTAAAGTTAAAAACAAACAGTTAGTTTCTAGTTTATTAAAGTTAAAAACAAACAGTTAGTTTCTGGTTTATTAAATTTAAAAACAAACAATTAGTTTCTAGTTTAATAAAATTAAAAACGAACAGTTAGTTTCAATTTTTTAAATTTAAAAACAAACAGTTAGTTTCTAGTTTATTGAATTTAAAAACGAACAGTTAGTTTCTAGTTTATTAAATTTAGCTAAAACAAACAGTTAGTTTCTAGTTTACTAAATTAAAAAAAAAACAGTTAGTTTCTAGTTTATTAAATTTAAAAACAAACAGTTAGTTTATAGTTTATTAAATTAAAAAACAAACAATTAGTTTCTAGTTTATTAAATTCAAAAACAAACAGTTAATTTCTAGTTTATTAAATTTAAAAACTAACAGTTAGTTTCTAGTTTATTAAATTTAAAAACGAAAAGTTAGTTTCTAGTTTATTAAATTTAAAAACGAACAATTAGTTTCTAGTTTATTAAAGTTAAAAACAAACAGTTAGTTTCTAGTTTATTAAAGTTAAAAACAAACAGTTAGTTTCTGGTTTATTAAATTTAAAAACAAACAATTAGTTTCTAGTTTAATAAAATTAAAAACGAACAGTTAGTTTCAATTTTTTTAAATTTAAAAACAAACAGTTAGTTTCTAGTTTATTAAATTTAAAAACAAACAATTAGTTTCTAGTTTATTAAATTTAAAAACTAACAGTTAGTTTCTAGTTTATTAAATTTAAAAACAAACAATTAATTTCTAGTTTATTGAATTTAGCTAAAAAACAGTTAGTTTCTAGTTTATTAAATTTACCTAAAACAAACAGTTAGTTTCTAGTTTATTAAATTTAAAAACAAACAGTTAGTTTATAGTTTATTAAATTTAAAAACAAACAGTTAATTTTTAGTTGATTAAATTTAAAAACAAACAGTTAGTTTCTAGTTCATTAAATTTAAAAACAAACAGTTAGTTTATAGTTTATTAAATTTAAAAACAAACAGTTAATTTTTAGTTGATTAAATTTAAAAACAAACAGTTAGTTTCTAGTTCATTAAATTTAAAAACATACAGTTAGTTTCTAGTTTATTAAATTTAAAAACAAACAATTAGTTTCTAGTTTATTAAATTTAAAAACGAAAAGTTAGTTTCAATTTTTTTAAATTTAAAAACGAACAGTTAGTTTCTAGTTTATTAAATTTAGCTAAAACAAACAGTTAGTTTCTAGTTTATTAAATTTAGCTAAAACAAACAGTTAGTTTCTAGTTTACTAAATTTGAAAACGAACAATTAGTTTCTAGTTTGTTAAATTTAAAAACAAACAGTTAGTTTCTAGTTTATTAAATTCAAAAACGAACAGTTAGTTTATACGTTATTAAATTTAAAAACGAACAGTTAGTTTCTAGTTTATTAAATGTAGAAAGGAACAGTTTGTTTCTTGTTTATTAAATTCAAAAACGAACAATTAGTTTTTAGTTTATTAAATTTAAAAACAAACAGTTAGTTTCTAGTTTTTAAATTTAAAACAAACAGTTAGTTTCTAG
The DNA here is from genome assembly GCF_004210375.1 of Tachypleus tridentatus. Taxonomy (NCBI): domain Eukaryota; kingdom Metazoa; phylum Arthropoda; class Merostomata; order Xiphosura; family Limulidae; genus Tachypleus; species Tachypleus tridentatus. The sequence continues at coordinate 146,663,505 of NC_134833.1, forward strand.
TTTATTAAATTCAAAACGAACAGTTAGTTTCTAGTTTATTAAATTTAAAAACGAACAGTTAGTTTCTAGTTTATTGAATTTAAAAACAAACAGTTAGTTTCTTGTTTATTAAATTCAAAAACGAACAATTAGTTTCTAGTTTATTAAATTTAAATACAAACAAACAGTTATGTTTTAGTTTATTAAATTTAAAAACAAACAGTTAGTTTCTAGTTTTTTAAATTTAAAAACAAACAGTTTGTTTATAGTTTATTACATTTAAAAACAAACAAATAGTTTCTAGTTTATTAAATTCAAAAACGAACAGTTAGTTTCTAGTTTATTAAATTTAAAAACGAAAAGTTAGTTTCTAGTTTATTAAATTTAAAAACGAACAATTAGTTTCTAGTTTATTAAAGTTAAAACAAACAGTTAGTTTCTAGTTTATTAAAGTTAAAAACAAACAGTTAGTTTCTGGTTTATTAAATTTAAAAACAAACAATTAGTTTCTAGTTTAATAAAATTAAAAACGAACAGTTAGTTTCAATTTTTTTAAATTTAAAAACAAACAGTTAGTTTCTAGTTTATTGAATTTAAAAACGAACAGTTAGTTTCTAGTTTATTAAATTTAGCTAAAACAAACAGTTAGTTTCTAGTTTACTAAATTTAAAAACAAACAGTTAGTTTCTAGTTTATTAAATTTAAAAACAAACAGTTAGTTTATAGTTTATTAAATTAAAAAACAAACAATTAGTTTCTAGTTTATTAAATTCAAAAACAAACAGTTAATTTCTAGTTTATTAAATTTAAAAACTAACAGTTAGTTTCTAGTTTATTAAATTTAAAAACGAAAAGTTAGTTTCTAGTTTATTAAATTTAAAAACGAACAATTAGTTTCTAGTTTATTAAAGTTAAAACAAACAGTTAGTTTCTAGTTTATTAAAGTTAAAAACAAACAGTTAGTTTCTGGTTTATTAAATTTAAAAACAAACAATTAGTTTCTAGTTTAATAAAATTAAAAACGAACAGTTAGTTTCAATTTTTTTAAATTTAAAAACAAACAGTTAGTTTCTAGTTTATTAAATTTAAAAACAAACAATTAGTTTCTAGTTTATTAAATTTAAAAACTAACAGTTAGTTTCTAGTTTATTAAATTTAAAAACAAACAATTAATTTCTAGTTTATTGAATTTAGCTAAAAAACAGTTAGTTTCTAGTTTATTAAATTTACCTAAAACAAACAGTTAGTTTCTAGTTTATTAAATTTAAAAACAAACAGTTAGTTTATAGTTTATTAAATTTAAAAACAAACAGTTAGTTTATAGTTTATTAAATTTAAAAACAAACAGTTAGTTTCTAGTTTATTAAATTTAAAAACAAACAGTTAGTTTATAGTTTATTAAATTTAAAAACAAACAATTAGTTTCTAGTTTATTAAATTTAAAAACTAACAGTTAGTTTCTAGTTTATTAAATTTAGTAACAAACAGTTAGTTTATTGTTTATTAAATTTAAAAACAAACAAATAGTTTCTAGTTTATTAAATTCAAAAACAAACAGTTAGTTTCTAGTTTATTAAACTTAAAAACAAACAGTTTCTAGTTTATTAAATTTCGCTAAAAAACAAACAGTTAATTTTTAGTTGATTAAATTTAAAAACAAACAGTTAGTTTCTAGTTCATTAAATTTAAAAACATACAGTTAGTTTCTAGTTTATTAAATTTAAAAACAAACAATTAGTTTCTAGTTTATTAAATTTAAAAACGAAAAGTTAGTTTCAATTTTTTTAAATTTAAAAACGAACAGTTAGTTTCTAGTTTATTAAATTTAGCTAAAACAAACAGTTAGTTTCTAGTTTATTAAATTTAGCTAAAACAAACAGTTAGTTTCTAGTTTACTAAATTTGAAAACGAACAATTAGTTTCTAGTTTATTAAATTTAAAAACAAACAGTTAGTTTCTAGTTTATTAAATTCAAAAACGAACAGTTAGTTTATACTTTATTAAATTTAAAAACGAACAGTTAGTTTCTAGTTTATTAAATGTAGAAAGGAACAGTTTGTTTCTTGTTTATTAAATTCAAAAACGAACAATTAGTTTTTAGTTTATTAAATTTAAAAACAAACAGTTAGTTTCTAGTTTTTTAAATTTAAAAACAAACAGTTAGTTTCTAGTTTATTAAATTCAAAAACGAACAGTTAGTTTCTAGTTTATTAAATTTAAAAACGAACAGTTAGTTTCTAGTTTATTGAATTTAAAAACAAACAGTTAGTTTCTTGTTTATTAAATTCAAAAACGAACAATTAGTTTCTAGTTTATTAAATTTAAAAACAAACAAACAGTTAGTTTTTAGTTTATTAAATTTAAAAACAAACAGTTAGTTTCTAGTTTTTTAAATTTAAAAACAAACAGTTTGTTTATAGTTTATTACATTTAAAAACAAACAAATAGTTTCTAGTTTATTAAATTCAAAAACGAACAGTTAGTTTCTAGTTTATTAAATTTAAAAACGAAAAGTTAGTTTCTAGTTTATTAAATTTAAAAACGAACAATTAGTTTCTAGTTTATTAAAGTTAAAACAAACAGTTAGTTTCTAGTTTATTAAAGTTAAAAACAAACAGTTAGTTTCTGGTTTATTAAATTTAAAAACAAACAATTAGTTTCTAGTTTAATAAAATTAAAAACGAACAGTTAGTTTCAATTTTTTTAAATTTAAAAACAAACAGTTAGTTTCTAGTTTATTGAATTTAAAAACGAAAGTTAGTTTCTAGTTTATTAAATTTAGCTAAAACAAACAGTTAGTTTCTAGTTTACTAAATTAAAAAAAAACAGTTAGTTTCTAGTTTATTAAATTTAAAAACAAACAGTTAGTTTATAGTTTATTAAATTAAAAAACAAACAATTAGTTTCTAGTTTATTAAATTCAAAAACAAACAGTTAATTTCTAGTTTATTAAATTTAAAAACTAACAGTTAGTTTCTAGTTTATTAAATTTAAAAACGAAAAGTTAGTTTCTAGTTTATTAAATTTAAAAACGAACAATTAGTTTCTAGTTTATTAAAGTTAAAAACAAACAGTTAGTTTCTAGTTTATTAAAGTTAAAAACAAACAGTTAGTTTCTGGTTTATTAAATTTAAAAACAAACAATTAGTTTCTAGTTTAATAAAATTAAAAACGAACAGTTAGTTTCAATTTTTTAAATTTAAAAACAAACAGTTAGTTTCTAGTTTATTAAATTTAAAAACAAACAATTAGTTTCTAGTTTATTAAATTTAAAAACTAACAGTTAGTTTCTAGTTTATTAAATTTAAAAACAAACAATTAATTTCTAGTTTATTGAATTTAGCTAAAAAACAGTTAGTTTCTAGTTTATTAAATTTACCTAAAACAAACAGTTAGTTTCTAGTTTATTAAATTTAAAAACAAACAGTTAGTTTATAGTTTATTAAATTTAAAAACAAACAATTAATTTTTAGTTGATTAAATTTAAAAACAAACAGTTAGTTTCTAGTTCATTAAATTTAAAAACAAACAGTTAGTTTATAGTTTATTAAATTTAAAAACAAACAGTTAATTTTTAGTTGATTAAATTTAAAAACAAACAGTTAGTTTCTAGTTCATTAAATTTAAAAACATACAGTTAGTTTCTAGTTTATTAAATTTAAAAACAAACAATTAGTTTCTAGTTTATTAAATTTAAAAACGAAAAGTTAGTTTCAATTTTTTTAAATTTAAAAACAAACAGTTAGTTTCTAGTTTATTGAATTTAAAAACGAACAGTTAGTTTCTAGTTTATTAAATTTAGCTAAAACAAACAGTTAGTTTCTAGTTTATTAAATTTAGCTAAAACAAACAGTTAGTTTCTAGTTTACTAAATTTGAAAACGAACAATTAGTTTCTAGTTTGTTAAATTTAAAAACAAACAGTTAGTTTCTAGTTTATTAAATTCAAAAACGAACAGTTAGTTTATACGTTATTAAATTTAAAAACGAACAGTTAGTTTCTAGTTTATTAAATGTAGAAAGGAACAGTTTGTTTCTTGTTTATTAAATTCAAAAACGAACAATTAGTTTTTAGTTTATTAAATTTAAAAACAAACAGTTAGTTTCTAGTTTTTTAAATTTAAAAACAAACAGTTAGTTTCTAGTTTATTAAATTCAAAAACGAACAGTTAGTTTCTAGTTTATTAAATTTAAAAACGAACAGTTAGTTTCTAGTTTATTGAATTTAAAAACAAACAGTTAGTTTCTTGTTTATTAAATTCAAAAACGAACAATTAGTTTCTAGTTTATTAAATTTAAATACAAACAAACAGTTATGTTTTAGTTTATTAAATTTAAAAACAAACAGTTAGTTTCTAGTTTTTTAAATTTAAAAACAAACAGTTTGTTTATAGTTTATTACATTTAAAAACAAACAAATAGTTTCTAGTTTATTAAATTCAAAAACGAACAGTTAGTTTCTAGTTTATTAAATTTAAAAACGAAAAGTTAGTTTCTAGTTTATTAAATTTAAAAACAAACAATTAGTTCCTAGTTTATTAAAGTTAAAAACAAACAGTTAGTTTCTAGTTTATTAAAGTTAAAAACAAACAGTTAGTTTCTGGTTTATTAAATTTAAAAACAAACAATTAGTTTCTAGTTTAATAAAATTAAAAACGAACAGTTAGTTTCAATTTTTTAAATTTAAAACAAACAGTTAGTTTCTAGTTTATTGAATTTAAAAACGAACAGTTAGTTTCTAGTTTATTAAATTTAGCTAAAACAAACAGTTAGTTTCTAGTTTACTAAATTTAAAAACAAACAGTTAGTTTCTAGTTTATTAAATTTAAAAACAAACAGTTAGTTTATAGTTTATTAAATTAAAAAACAAACAATTAGTTTCTAGTTTATTAAATTCAAAAACAAACAGTTAATTTCTAGTTTATTAAATTTAAAAACTAACAGTTAGTTTCTAGTTTATTAAATTTAAAAACGAAAAGTTAGTTTCTAGTTTATTAAATTTAAAAACGAACAATTAGTTTCTAGTTTATTAAAGTTAAAAACAAACAGTTAGTTTCTAGTTTATTAAAGTTAAAAACAAACAGTTAGTTTCTGGTTTATTAAATTTAAAAACAAACAATTAGTTTCTAGTTTAATAAAATTAAAAACGAACAGTTAGTTTCAATTTTTTTAAATTTAAAAACAAACAGTTAGTTTCTAGTTTATTAAATTTAAAAACAAACAATTAGTTTCTAGTTTATTAAATTTAAAAACTAACAGTTAGTTTCTAGTTTATTAAATTTAAAAACAAACAATTAATTTCTAGTTTATTGAATTTAGCTAAAAAACAGTTAGTTTCTAGTTTATTAAATTTACCTAAAACAAACAGTTAGTTTCTAGTTTATTAAATTTAAAAACAAACAGTTAGTTTATAGTTTATTAAATTTAAAAACAAACAGTTAGTTTCTAGTTTATTAAATTTAAAAACAAACAGTTAGTTTCTAGTTTATTAAATTTAAAACAAACAGTTAGTTTATAGTTTATTAAATTTAGGTAAAAAACAAACAGTTAGTTTCTAGTTTATTAAATTTAAAAACAAACAGTTAGTTTCTAGTTTATTAAATTTAAAACAAACAGTTAGTTTCTAGTTTATTAAATTTAAAACAAACAATTAGTTTCTAGTTTATTAAATTTAAAAAAACAAACAGTTAGTTTCTAGTTTATTAAATTTAAAACAAACAGTTAGTTTCTAGTTTATTAAATTTAAAACAAACAGTTAGTTTCTAGTTTATTAAATTTAAAAACAAACAGTTAGTTTCTAGTTTATTAAATTTAAAAACAAACAGTTAGTTTCTAGTTTATTAAATTTAAAACAAACAATTAGTTTCTAGTTTATTAAATTTAAAACAAACAGTTAGTTTCTAGTTTATTAAATTTAAAACGAACAGTTAGTTTCTAGTTTATTAAATTTAAAACAAACAGTTAGTTTCTAGTTTATTAAATTTAAAAAACAAACAGTTAGTTTCTAGTTTATTAAATTTAAAAACGAACAATTAGTTTCTAGTTTATTAAATTTAAAAACAAACAGTTAGTTTCTAGTTTATTAAATTTAAAAACAAACAGTTAGTTTCTAGTTTATTAAATTTAAAACAAACAGTTAGTTTCTAGTTTATTAAATTTAAAACAAACAGTTAGTTTCTAGTTTATTAAATTTAAAAACAAACAGTTAGTTTCTAGTTTATTAAATTTAAAAACAAACAGTTAGTTTCTAGTTTATTAAATTTAAAACAAACAAACAGTTAGTTTTTAGTTTATTAAATTTAAAAACAAACAGTTAGTTTCTAGTTTATTAAATTTAAAACAAACAGTTAGTTTCTAGTTTATTAAATTTAAAAACAAACAGTTAGTTTCTAGTTTATTTAATTCAGAAACGAACAGTTAGTTTCTAGTTTATTAAATTTGAAAACGAACAGTTAGTTTCTAGTTTATTAAATTTAAAACAAACAGTTAGTTTCTAGTTTATTAAAGTTAAAACAAACAGTTAGTTTCTAGTTTATTAAATTTAAAACAAACAGTTAGTTTCTAGTTTATTAAATTTAAAACAAACAGTTAGTTTCTAGTTTATTAAATTTAAAACAAACAGTTAGTTTCTAGTTTATTAAATTTAAAAACAAACAGTTAGTTTCTAGTTTATTAAATTTAAAACAAACAGTTAGTTTCTAGTTTATTAAATTTAAAACAAACAGTTAGTTTTTAGTTTATTAAATTTAAAAAAAAACAGTTAGTTTCTAGTTTTTTAAATTTAAAAAAAAAACAGTTAATTACTAGTTTATTAAATTTAACTAAAAAACAAACAGTTAGTTTCTAGTTTATTAAATTTAAAACAAACAGTTAGTTTCTAGTTTATTAAATTTAAAACAAACAGTTAGTTTCTAGTTTATTAAATTTAAAACAAACAGTTAGTTTCTAGTTTATTAAATTTAAAACAAACAGTTAGTTTCTAGTTTATTAAATTTAAAACAAACAGTTAGTTTCTAGTTTATTAAATTTAAAACAAACAGTTAGTTTCTAGTTTATTAAATTTAAAACAAACAATTAGTTTCTAGTTTATTAAATTTAAAACAAACAGTTAGTTTCTAGTTTATTAAATTTAAAACAAACAGTTAGTTTCTAGTTTATTAAATTTAAAACAAACAGTTAGTTTCTAGTTTATTAAATTTAAAAACAAACAGTTAGTTTCTAGTTTATTAAATTTAAAAACAAACAGTTAGTTTCTAGTTTATTAAATTTAAAAACAAACAGTTAGTTTCTAGTTTATTAAATTTAAAAACAAACAGTTAGTTTCTAGTTTATTAAATTTAAAACAAACAGTTAGTTTCTAGTTTATTAAATTTAAAACGAACAGTTAGTTTCTAGTTTATTAAATTTAAAAAGGAACAGTTAGTTTCTAGTTTATTAAATTTAAAAACAAACAGTTAGTTTCTAGTTTATTAAATTTAAAACAAACAGTTAGTTTCTAGTTTATTAAATTTAAAACAAACAGTTAGTTTCTAGTTTATTAAATTTAAAACAAACAGTTAGTTTCTAGTTTATTAAATTTAAAAACAAACAGTTAGTTTCTAGTTTATTAAATTTAAAACAAACAGTTAGTTTCTAGTTTATTAAATTTAAAACAAACAGTTAGTTTCTAGTTTATTAAATTTAAAAAACAAACAGTTAGTTTCTAGTTTATTAAATTTAAAAAAACAAACAGTTAGTTTCTAGTTTATTAAAAACAAACAGTTAGTTTCTAGTTTATTAAATTTAACAAACAAACAGTTTCTAGTTTATTAAATTTAAAACAAACAGTTAGTTTCTAGTTTATTAAATTTAAAACAAACAGTTAGTTTCTAGTTTATTAAATTTAAAACAAACAGTTAGTTTCTAGTTTATTAAATTTAAAACGAACAGTTAGTTTCTAGTTTATTAAATTTAAAAAAACAAACAGTTAGTTTCTAGTTTATTAAATTTAAAACAAACAATTAGTTTCTAGTTTATTAAATTTAAAACAAACAGTTAGTTTCTAGTTTATTAAATTTAAAACAAACAGTTAGTTTCTAGTTTATTAAATTTAAAACAAACAGTTAGTTTCTAGTTTATTAAATTTAAAAAAAACAAACCGTTAGTTTCTAGTTCATTAAATTTAAAATCAAACAGTTAGTTTCTAGTTTATTAAATTTAAAAACAAACAGTTAGTTTCTAGTTTATTAAATTTAAAACAAACAAACAGTTAGTTTTTAGTTTATTAAATTTAAAAACAAACAGTTAGTTTCTAGTTTTTTAAATTTAAAACAAACAGTTAGTTTCTAGTTTATTAAATTTAAAACAAACAGTTAGTTTCTAGTTTATTAAATTTAAAACGAACAGTTAGTTTCTAGTTTATTAAATTTAAAACAAACAGTTAGTTTCTAGTTTATTAAATTTAAAACAAACAGTTAGTTTCTAGTTTATTAAATTTAAAAAACAAACAGTTAGTTTCTAGTTTATTAAATTTAAAACAAACAGTTAGTTTCTAGTTTATTAAATTTAAAACAAACAGTTAGTTTCTAGTTTAATAAATTTAAAACACAAACAGTTAGTTTCTAGTTTATTAAATTTAAAACAAACAGTTAGTTTCAAGTTTATTGAATATAAAACAAACAGTTAGTTTATAGTTTATTAAATTTAAAAAAACAAACAGTTAGTTTCTAGTTTATTAAATTTAAAAAAAAACAGTTAGTTTCTAGTTTATTAAATTTAAAACAAACAGTTAGTTTCTAGTTTATTAAATTTAAAAACAAACAGTTAGTTTCTAGTTTATTAAATTTAAAAACAAACAGTTAGTTAGTTTATTAAATTTAAAACAAACAGTTAGTTTAGTTTATTAAATTTAAAAAACAAACAGTTAGTTTCTAGTTTATTAAATTTAAAACAAACAGTTAGTTTCTAGTTTATTAAATTTAAAACAAACAATTAGTTTCTAGTTTATTAAATTTAAAAACAAACAGTTAGTTTCTAGTTTATTAAATTTAAAACAAACAGTTAGTTTCTAGTTTATTAAATTTAAAACAAACAATTAGTTTCTAGTTTATTAAATTTAAAACAAACAGTTAGTTTCTAGTTTATTAAATTTAAAAACAAACAGTTAGTTTCTAGTTTATTAAATTTAAAAACAAACAATTAGTTTCTAGTTTATTAAATTTAAAAACAAACAGTTAGTTTCTAGTTTATTAAATTTAAAAACAAACAATTAGTTTCTAGTTTATTAAATTTAAAAAAAAAACAGTTAGTTTCTAGTTTATTAAATTTACCTAAAACAAACAGTTAGTTTCTAGTTTATTAAATTTAAAAACAAACAGTTAGTTTCTAGTTTATTAAATTTAAAACAAACAGTTAGTTTCTAGTTTATTAAATTTAAAAACAAACAGTTAGTTTCTAGTTTATTAAATTTAAAAACAAACAGTTAGTTTCTAGTTTATTAAATTTAAAACAAACAATTAGTTTCTAGTTTATTAAATTTAAAAACTAACAGTTAGTTTCTAGTTTATTAAATTTAAAAACAAACAGTTAGTTTCTAGTTTATTAAATTTAAAACAAACAGTTAGTTTCTAGTTTATTAAATTTAAAACAAACAGTTAGTTTCTAGTTTATTAAATTTAAAACAAACAGTTTCTAGTTTATTAAATTTAAAAAAAAACAAACAGTTTATTAAATTTAAAACAAACAGTTAGTTAGTTTATTAAATTTAAAAACAAACAGTTAGTTTCTAGTTTATTAAATTTAAAACAAACAGTTAGTTTCTAGTTTATTAAATTTAAAACAAACAGTTAGTTTCTAGTTTATTAAATTTAAAACAAACAGTTAGTTTCTAGTTTATTAAAGTTAAAAACAAACCGTTAGTTTCTAGTTCATTAAATTTAAAATCAAACAGTTAGTTTCAAGTTTATTAAATTTAAAAACAAACAGTTTTTCTAGTTTATTAAATTTAAAAACAAACAGTTAGTTTCTAGTTTATTAAATTTAAAACAAACAGTAAGTTTCTTGTTTATTAAATTCAAAATAAACAATTAGTTTCTAGTTTATTAAATTTAAAAACAAACAGTTAGTTTATAGTTTATTAAATTTAAAAAAACAAACAGTTAGTTTCTAGTTTATTAAATTTAAAACAAACAGTTAGTTTCTAGTTTATTAAATTTAAAAACAAACAGTTAGTTTCTAGTTTATTAAATTTAAAAACAAACAGTTAGTTTCTAGTTTATTAAATTTAAAAACAAACAGTTAGTTTCTAGTTTATTAAATTTAAAACAAACAGTTAGTTTCTAGTTTATTAAATTTAAAACAAACAGTTAGTTTCTAGTTTATTAAATTTAAAAACAAAACAGTTAGTTTCTAGTTTATTAAATTTAAAAACAAACAGTTAGTTTCTAGTTTATTAAATTTAAAACAAACAGTTAGTTTCTAGTTTATTAAATTTAAAAACAAACAGTTAGTTTCTAGTTTATTAAATTTAAAACAAACAGTTAGTTTCTAGTTTATTAAATTTAAAACGAACAGTTAGTTTCTAGTTTATTAAATTTAAAACAAACAGTTAGTTTCTAGTTTATTAAATTTAAAACAAACAGTTAGTTTCTAGTTTATTAAATTTAAAACAAACAGTTAGTTTCTAGTTTATTAAATTTAAAACAAACAGTTAGTTTCTAGTTTATTAAATTTAAAACAAACAGTTAGTTTCTAGTTTATTAAATTTAAAACAAACAGTTAGTTTCTAGTTTATTAAATTTAAAAACAAACAGTTAGTTTCTAGTTTATTAAATTTAGTTTCTAGTTTATTAAATTTAAAACAAACAGTTAGTTTCTAGTTTATTAAATTTAAAACAAACAGTTAGTTTCTAGTTTATTAAATTTAAAACAAACAGTTAGTTTCTAGTTTATTAAATTTAAAACAAACAGTTAGTTTCTAGTTTATTAAATTTAAAACAAACAGTTAGTTTCTAGTTTATTAAATTTAAAAACAAACAGTTAGTTTCTAGTTTATTAAATTTAAAAACAAACAGTTAGTTTCTAGTTTATTAAATTTAAAACAAACAGTTAGTTTCTAGTTTATTAAATTTAAAACAAACAGTTAGTTTCTAGTTTATTAAATTTAAAAATTTAAACAGTTAGTTTCTAGTTTATTAAATTTAAAACAAACAGTTAGTTTCTAGTTTATTAAATTTAAAACAAACAGTTAGTTTCTAGTTTATTAAATTTAAAACAAACAGTTAGTTTCTAGTTTATTAAATTTAAAACAAACAGTTAGTTTCTAGTTTATTAAATTTAAAACAAACAGTTAGTTTCTAGTTTATTAAATTTAAAACAAACAGTTAGTTTCTAGTTTATTAAATTTAAAAACAAACAGTTAGTTTCTAGTTTATTAAATTTAAAACAAACAGTTAGTTTCTAGTTTATTAAATTTAAAACAAACAGTTAGTTTCTAGTTTATTAAATTTAAAAACAAACAGTTAGTTTCTAGTTTATTAAATATAAAACAAACAATTAGTTTCTAGTTTATTAAATTTAAAAACAAACAGTTAGTTTCTAGTTTATTAAATTTAAAAACAAACAGTTAGTTTCTAGTTTATTAAATTTAAAAACAAACAGTTAGTTTCTAGTTTATTAAATTTAAAAACAAACAGTTAGTTTCTAGTTTATTAAATTCAAAATAAACAATTAGTTTCTAGTTTATTAAATTTAAAAACAAACAGTTAGTTTCTAGTTTATTAAATTTAAAACAAACAGTTAGTTTCTAGTTTATTAAATTTAAAAACAAACAGTTAGTTTCTAGTTTATTAAATTTAAAACAAACAGTTAGTTTCTAGTTTATTAAATTTAAAACAAACAGTTAGTTTCTAGTTTATTAAATTTAAAACAAACAGTTAGTTTCTAGTTTATTAAATTTAAAACAAACAGTTAGTTTCTAGTTTATTAAATTTAAAAAAAAACAGTTAGTTTCTAGTTTATTAAATTTAAAAAAACAAACAGTTAGTTTCTAGTTTATTAAATTTAAAAATTTAAAACAAACAGTTAGTTTCTAGTTTATTAAATTTAAAACAAACAGTTAGTTTCTAGTTTATTAAATTTAAAACAAACAGTTAGTTTCTAGTTTATTAAATTTAAAACAAACAGTTAGTTTCTAGTTTATTAAATTTAAAAAACAAACAGTTAGTTTCTAGTTTATTAAATTTAAAACAAACAGTTAGTTTCTAGTTTATTAAATTTAAAAAAAACAAACAGTTAGTTTCTAGTTTATTAAATTTAAAAAAAAAACAGTTAGTTTCTAGTTTATTAAATTTAAAAACAAACAGTTAGTTTCTAGTTTATTAAATTTAAAACAAACAGTTAGTTTCTAGTTTATTAAATTTAAAACAAACAGTTAGTTTCTAGTTTATTAAATTTAAAAAACAAACAGTTAGTTTCTAGTTTATTAAATTTAAAACAAACAGTTAGTTTCTAGTTTATTAAATTTAAAACACAAACAGTTAGTTTCTAGTTTATTAAATTTAAAACAAACAGTTAGTTTCTAGTTTATTAAATTTAAAAACAAACAGTTAGTTTCTAGTTTATTAAATTTAAAACAAACAGTTAGTTTCTAGTTTATTAAATTTAAAACAAACAGTTAGTTTCTAGTTTATTAAATTTAAAACAAACAGTTAGTTTCTAGTTTATTAAATTTAAAACAAACAGTTAGTTTCTAGTTTATTGAATTTAAAACAAACAATTAGTTTCTAGTTTATTAAATTTAAAAACAAACAGTTAGTTTCTAGTTTATTAAATATAAAACAAACAATTAGTTTTTAGTTTATTAAATTTAAAAACAAACAGTTAGTTTCTAGTTTATTAAATTTAAAAACAAACAGTTAGTTTCTAGTTTATTAAATTTAAAAACAAACAGTTAGTTTCTAGTTTATTAAATTTAAAATAAACAGTTAGTTTCTAGTTTATTAAATTTAAAAACAAACAGTTAGTTTCTAGTTTATTAAATTTAAAAACAAACAGTTAGTTTCTAGTTTATTAAATTTAAAAACAAACAGTTAGTTTCTAGTTTATTAAATTTAAAATAAACAGTTAGTTTCTAGTTTATTAAATTTAAAAACAAACAGTTAGTTTCTAGTTTATTAAATTTAAAACAAACAGTTAGTTTCTAGTTTATTAAATTTAAAAAACAAACAGTTAGTTTCTAGTTTATTAAATTTAAAACAAACAGTTAGTTTCTAGTTTATTAAATTTAAAAAACAAACAGTTAGTTTCTAGTTTTTTAAATTTAAAAACAAACAGTTAGTTTCTAGTTTATTAAATTTAAAACAAACAGTTAGTTTCTAGTTTATTAAATTTAAAAACAAACAGTTAGTTTCTAGTTTATTAAATTTAAAAAACAAACAGTTAGTTTCTAGTTTATTAAATTTAAAACAAACAGTTAGTTTCTAGTTTATTAAATTTAAAACAAACAGTTAGTTTCTAGTTTATTAAATTTAAAACAAACAGTTAGTTTCTAGTTTATTAAATTTAAAACAAACAGTTAGTTTCTAGTTTATTAAATTTAAAACAAACAGTTAGTTTCTAGTTTATTAAATTTAAAACAAACAGTTAGTTTCTAGTTTATTAAATTTAAAACAAACAGTTAGTTTCTAGTTTATTAAATTTAAAACAAACAGTTAGTTTCTAGTTTATTAAATTTAAAAAACAAACAGTTAGTTTCTAGTTTATTAAATTTAAAAACAAACAGTTAGTTTCTAGTTTATTAAATTTAAAAACAAACAGTTAGTTTCTAGTTTATTAAATTTAAAACAAACAGTTAGTTTCTAGTTTATTAAATTTAAAACAAACAGTTAGTTTCTAGTTTATTAAATTTAAAACAAACAGTTAGTTTCTAGTTTATTAAATTTAAAAACAAACAGTTAGTTTCTAGTTTATTAAATTTAAAACAAACAGTTAGTTTCTAGTTTATTAAATTTAAAAACAAACAGTTAGTTTCTAGTTTATTAAATTTAAAACAAACAGTTAGTTTCTAGTTTATTAAATTTAAAAACAAACAGTTAGTTTCTAGTTTATTAAATTTAAAACAAACAGTTAGTTTCTAGTTTATTAAATTTAAAACAAACAGTTAGTTTCTAGTTTATTAAATTTAAAACAAACAGTTAGTTTCTAGTTTATTAAATTTAAAAACAAACAGTTAGTTTCTAGTTTATTAAATTTAAAACAAACAGTTAGTTTCTAGTTTATTAAATTTAAAAACAAACAGTTAGTTTCTAGTTTATTAAATTTAAAAACAAACAGTTAGTTTCTAGTTTATTAAATTTAAAACAAACAGTTAGTTTCTAGTTTATTAAATTTAAAAAAAAAACAGTTAGTTTCTAGTTTATTAAATTTAAAACAAACAGTTAGTTTCTAGTTTATTAAATTTAAAACAAACAGTTTATTTTCTAGTTTATTAAATTTTAAAAAAAACAAACAGTTAGTTTCTAGTTTATTAAATTTAAAAACAAACAGTTAGTTTCTAGTTTATTAAATTTAAAACAAACAGTTAGTTTCTAGTTTATTAAATTTAAAAAAAACAAACAGTTAGTTTCTAGTTTATTAAATTTAAAAACAAACAGTTAGTTTCTAGTTTATTAAATTTAAAACAAACAGTTAGTTTCTAGTTTATTAAATTTAAAAACAAACAGTTAGTTTCTAGTTTATTAAATTTAAAACAAACAGTTAGTTTCTAGTTTATTAAATTTAAAACAAACAGTTAGTTTCTAGTTTATTAAATTTAAAACAAACAGTTAGTTTCTAGTTTATTAAATTTAAAACAAACAGTTAGTTTCTAGTTTATTAAATTTAAAACAAACAGTTAGTTTCTAGTTTATTAAATTTAAAACAAACAGTTAGTTTCTAGTTTATTAAATTTAAAAACAAACAGTTAGTTTCTAGTTTATTAAATTTAAAAACAAACAGTTAGTTTCTAGTTTATTAAATTTAAAACAAACAGTTAGTTTCTAGTTTATTAAATTTAAAAAACAAACAGTTAGTTTCTAGTTTATTAAATTTAAAACAAACAGTTAGTTTCTAGTTTATTAAATTTAAAAACAAACAGTTAGTTTCTAGTTTATTAAATTTAAAACAAACAGTTAGTTCCTAGTTTATTAAATTTAAAACAAACAGTTAGTTTCTAGTTTATTAAATTTAAAAACAAACAGTTAGTTTCTAGTTTATTAAATTTAAAACAAACAGTTAGTTTCTAGTTTATTAAATTTAAAACAAACAGTTAGTTTCTAGTTTATTAAATTTAAAACAAACAGTTAGTTTCTAGTTTATTAAATTTAAAACAAACAGTTAGTTTCTAGTTTATTAAATTTAAAACAAACAGTTAGTTTCTAGTTTATTAAATTTAAAAACAAACAGTTAGTTTCTAGTTTATTAAATTTAAAAACAAACAATTAGTTTCTAGTTTATTAAATTTAAAAACAAACAGTTAGTTTCTAGTTTATTAAATTTAAAACAAACAGTTAGTTTCTAGTTTATTAAATTTAAAAACAAACAGTTAGTTTCTAGTTTATTAAATTTAAAAACAAACAGTTAGTTTCTAGTTTATTAAATTTAAAACAAACAGTTAGTTTCTAGTTTATTAAATTTAAAACAAACAGTTAGTTTCTAGTTTATTAAATTTAAAAAAACAAACAGTTAGTTTCTAGTTTATTAAATTTAAAACAAACAGTTAGTTTCTAGTTTATTAAATTTAAAACAAACAGTTAGTTTCTAGTTTATTAAATTTAAAACAAACAGTTAGTTTCTAGTTTATTAAATTTAAAAACAAACAGTTAGTTTCTAGTTTATTAAATTTACCTAAAAAACAAACAGTTAGTTTCTAGTTTATTAAATTTAAAAACAAACAGTTAGTTTCTAGTTTATTAAATTTAAAACAAACAGTTAGTTTCTAGTTTATTAAATTTAAAACAAACAGTTAGTTTCTAGTTTATTAAATTTAAAACAAACAGTTAGTTTCTAGTTTATTAAATTTAAAAAACAAACAGTTAGTTTCTAGTTTATTAAATTTAAAACAAACAGTTAGTTTTTAGTTTATTAAATTTAAAAACAAACAGTTAGTTTCTAGTTTATTAAATTTAAAAACAAACAGTTAGTTTCTAGTTTATTAAATTTAAAACAAACAGTTAGTTTCTAGTTTATTAAATTTAAAACAAACAGTTAGTTTCTAGTTTATTAAATTTAAAACAAACAGTTAGTTTCTAGTTTATTAAATTTAAAAACAAACAGTTAGTTTCTAGTTTATTAAATTTAAAAAAACAAACAGTTAGTTTCTAGTTTATTAAATTTAAAAAACAAACAGTTAGTTTCTAGTTTATTAAATTTAAAACAAACAGTTAGTTTCTAGTTTATTAAATTTAAAAACAAACAGTTAGTTTCTAGTTTATTAAATTTAAAAACAAACAGTTAGTTTCTAGTTTATTAAATTTAAAAAACAAACAGTTAGTTTCTAGTTTATTAAATTTAAAACAAACAGTTAGTTTCTAGTTTATTAAATTTAAAAACAAACAGTTAGTTTCTAGTTTATTAAATTTAAAACAAACAGTTAGTTTCTAGTTTATTAAATTTAAAACAAACAGTTAGTTTCTAGTTTATTAAATTTAAAACAAACAGTTAGTTTCTAGTTTATTAAATTTAAAACAAACAGTTAGTTTCTAGTTTATTAAATTTAAAACAAACAGTTAGTTTCTAGTTTATTAAATTTAAAACAAACAGTTAGTTTCTAGTTTATTAAATTTAAAACAAACAGTTAGTTTCTAGTTTATTAAATTTAAAACAAACAGTTAGTTTCTAGTTTATTAAATTTAAAAACAAACAGTTAGTTTCTAGTTTATTAAATTTAAAACAAACAGTTAGTTTCTAGTTTATTAAATTTAAAACAAACAGTTAGTTTCTAGTTTATTAAATTTAAAAACAAACAGTTAGTTTCTAGTTTATTAAATTTAAAAAACAAACAGTTAGTTTCTAGTTTATTAAATTTAAAACAAACAGTTAGTTTCTAGTTTATTAAATTTAAAAACAAACAGTTAGTTTCTAGTTTATTAAATTTAAAACAAACAGTTAGTTTCTAGTTTATTAAATTTAAAAACAAACAGTTAGTTTCTAGTTTATTAAATTTAAAACAAACAGTTAGTTTCTAGTTTATTAAATTTAAAACAAACAGTTAGTTTCTAGTTTATTAAATTTAAAAACAAACAGTTAGTTTCTAGTTTATTAAATTTAAAACAAACAGTTAGTTTCTAGTTTATTAAATTTAAAACAAACAGTTAGTTTCTAGTTTATTAAATTTAAAACAAACAGTTAGTTTCTAGTTTATTAAATTTAAAAACAAACAGTTAGTTTCTAGTTTATTAAATTTAAAAACAAACAGTTAGTTTCTAGTTTATTAAATTTAAAAAACAAACAGTTAGTTTCTAGTTTATTAAATTTAAAACAAACAGTTAGTTTCTAGTTTATTAAATTTAAAAACAAACAGTTAGTTTCTAGTTTATTAAATTTAAAACGAACAGTTAGTTTCTAGTTTATTAAATTTAAAAAACAAACAGTTAGTTTCTAGTTTATTAAATTTAAAAACAAACAGTTAGTTTCTAGTTTATTAAATTTAAAACAAACAGTTAGTTTCTAGTTTATTAAATTTAAAACAAACAGTTAGTTTCTAGTTTATTAAATTTAAAACAAACAGTTAGTTTCTAGTTTATTAAATTTAAAACAAACAGTTAGTTTCTAGTTTATTAAATTTAAAAACAAACAGTTAGTTTCTAGTTTATTAAATTTAAAACAAACAGTTAGTTTCTAGTTTATTAAATTTAAAACAAACAGTTAGTTTCTAGTTTATTAAATTTAAAAACAAACAGTTAGTTTCTAGTTTATTAAATTTAAAAAACAAACAGTTAGTTTCTAGTTTATTAAATTTAAAACAAACAGTTAGTTTCTAGTTTATTAAATTTAAAAAACAAACAGTTAGTTTCTAGTTTATTAAATTTAAAAACAAACAGTTAGTTTCTAGTTTATTAAATTTAAAACAAACAGTTAGTTTCTAGTTTATTAAATTTAAAACGAACAGTTAGTTTCTAGTTTATTAAATTTAAAACAAACAGTTAGTTTCTAGTTTATTAAATTTAAAACAAACAGTTAGTTTCTAGTTTATTAAATTTAAAACAAACAATTAGTTTCTAGTTTATTAAATTTAAAACAAACAGTTAGTTTCTAGTTTATTAAATTTAAAACAAACAGTTAGTTTCTAGTTTATTAAATTTAAAACAAACAGTTAGTTTCTAGTTTATTAAATTTAAAACAAACAGTTAGTTTCTAGTTTATTAAATTTAAAAACAAACAGTTAGTTTCTAGTTTATTAAATTTAAAAAACAAACAGTTAGTTTCTAGTTTATTAAATTTAAAACAAACAGTTAGTTTCTAGTTTATTAAATTTAAAAAAACAAACAGTTAGTTTCTAGTTTATTAAATTTAAAAACAAACAGTTAGTTTCTAGTTTATTAAATTTAAAACAAACAGTTAGTTTCTAGTTTATTAAATTTAAAACAAACAGTTAGTTTCTAGTTTATTAAATTTAAAACAAACAGTTAGTTTCTAGTTTATTAAATTTAAAAACAAACAGTTAGTTTCTAGTTTATTAAATTTAAAACAAACAGTTAGTTTCTAGTTTATTAAATTTAAAACAAACAGTTAGTTTCTAGTTTATTAAATTTAAAAACAAACAGTTAGTTTCTAGTTTATTAAATTTAAAACAAACAGTTAGTTTCTAGTTTATTAAATTTAAAAAAACAAACAGTTAGTTTCTAGTTTATTAAATATAAAAAACAAACAGTTAGTTTCTAGTTTATTAAATTTAAAAACAAACAGTTAGTTTCTAGTTTATTAAATTTAAAAACAAACAGTTAGTTTCTAGTTTATTAAATTTAAAAACAAACAGTTAGTTTCTAGTTTATTAAATTTAAAAAACAAACAGTTAGTTTCTAGTTTATTAAATTTAAAACAAACAGTTAGTTTCTAGTTTATTAAATTTAAAAACAAACAGTTAGTTTCTAGTTTATTAAATTTAAAACAAACAGTTAGTTTCTAGTTTATTAAATTTAAAACAAACAGTTAGTTTCTAGTTTATTAAATTTAAAAACAAACAGTTAGTTTCTAGTTTATTAAATTTAAAACAAACAGTTAGTTTCTAGTTTATTAAATTTAAAACAAACAGTTAGTTTCTAGTTTATTAAATTTAAAAACAAACAGTTAGTTTCTAGTTTATTAAATTTAAAACAAACAGTTAGTTTCTAGTTTATTAAATTTAAAACAAACAGTTAGTTTCTAGTTTATTAAATTTAAAAACAAACAGTTAGTTTCTAGTTTATTAAATTTAAAACAAACAGTTAGTTTCTAGTTTATTAAATTTAAAACAAACAGTTAGTTTCTAGTTTATTAAATTTAAAAACAAACAGTTAGTTTCTAGTTTATTAAATTTAAAAACAAACAGTTAGTTTCTAGTTTATTAAATTTAAAAACGAACAGTTAGTTTCTAGTTTATTAAATTTAGCTAAAACAAACAGTTAGTTTCTAGTTTATTAAATTTAGAAAGGAACAGTTAGTTTCTAGTTTATTAAATTTAAAACAAACAGTTAGTTTCTAGTTTATTAAATTTAGCTAAAAAACAAACAGTTAGTTTCTAGTTTATTAAATTTAAAAACAAACAGTTAGTTTCTAGTTTATTGAATTTAAAAAAACAATTAGTTTCTAGTTTATTAAATTTAAAATCAAACAGTTAGTTTCTAGTTTATTAAAATTAAAACAAACAGTTAGTTTCTAGTTTATTAAATTTAAAACAAACAGTTAGTTTCTAGTTTATTAAATTTAAAACAAACAGTTAGTTTCTAGTTTATTAAATTTAAAAACAAACAGTTAGTTTCTAGTTTATTAAATTTAAAAACAAACAGTTAGTTTCTAGTTTATTAAATTTAAAAACAAACAGTTAGTTTCTAGTTTATTAAATTTAAAACAAACAGTTAGTTTCTAGTTTATTAAATTTAAAAAAACAAACAGTTAGTTTCTAGTTTATTAAATTTAAAAACAAACAGTTAGTTTCTAGTTTATTAAATTTAAAAACAAACAGTTAGTTTCTAGTTTATTAAATTTAAAAACAAACAGTTAGTTTCTAGTTTATTAAATTTAAAAACAAACAGTTAGTTTCTAGTTTATTAAATTTAAAACAAACAGTTAGTTTCTAGTTTATTAAATTTAAAACAAACAGTTAGTTTCTAGTTTATTAAATTTAAAAACAAACAGTTAGTTTCTAGTTTATTAAATTTAAAAACAAACAGTTAGTTTCTAGTTTATTAAATTTAAAACAAACAGTTAGTTTCTAGTTTATTAAATTTAAAAACAAACAGTTAGTTTCTAGTTTATTAAATTTAAAAACAAACAGTTAGTTTCTAGTTTATTAAATTTAAAAACAAACAGTTAGTTTCTAGTTTATTAAATTTAAAACAAACAGTTAGTTTCTAGTTTATTAAATTTAAAACAAACAGTTAGTTTCTAGTTTATTAAATTTAAAACAAACAGTTAGTTTCTAGTTTATTAAATTTAAAAACAAACAGTTAGTTTCTAGTTTATTAAATTTAAAACAAACAGTTAGTTTCTAGTTTATTAAATTTAAAACAAACAGTTAGTTTCTAGTTTATTAAATTTAAAAACAAACAGTTAGTTTCTAGTTTATTAAATTTAAAACAAAACAGTTAGTTTCTAGTTTATTAAATTTAAAAACAAACAGTTAGTTTCTAGTTTATTAAATTTAAAACAAACAGTTAGTTTCTAGTTTATTAAATTTAAAACAAACAGTTAGTTTCTAGTTTATTAAATTTAAAACAAACAGTTAGTTTCTAGTTTATTAAATTTAAAAACAAACAGTTAGTTTCTAGTTTATTAAATTTAAAAACAAACAGTTAGTTTCTAGTTTATTAAATTTACCTAAAAAACAAACAGTTAGTTTCTAGTTTATTAAATTTAAAACAAACAGTTAGTTTCTAGTTTATTAAATTTAAAACAAACAGTTAGTTTCTAGTTTATTAAATTTAAAACAAACAGTTAGTTTCTAGTTTATTAAATTTAAAACAAACAGTTAGTTTTTAGTTTATTAAATTTAAAAACAAACAGTTAGTTTCTAGTTTATTAAATTTAAAAACAAACAGTTAATTTCTAGTTTATTAAATTTACCTAAAAACAAACAGTTAGTTTTTAGTTTATTAAATTTAAAAACAAACAGTTAGTTTCTAGTTTATTAAATTTAAAACAAACAGTTAGTTTCTAGTTTATTAAATTTAAAACAAACAGTTAGTTTCTAGTTTATTAAATTTAAAAACAAACAGTTAGTTTCTAGTTTTTTAAATTTAAAAACAAACAGTTAATTTCTAGTTTATTAAATTTACCTAAAAAACAAACAGTTAGTTTTTAGTTTATTAAATTTAAAAACAAACAATTAGTTTATAGTTTATTAAATTAAAAACAAACAGTTAGTTTCTAGTTTATTAAATTTAAAACAAACAGTTAGTTTCTAGTTTATTAAATTTAAAACAAACAGTTAGTTTCTAGTTTATTAAATTTAAAAAACAAACAGTTAGTTTCTAGTTTATTAAATTTAAAAAAAACAAACAGTTAGTTTCTAGTTTATTAAATTTAAAACGAACAGTTAGTTTCTAGTTTATTAAATTTAAAACAAACAGTTAGTTTCTAGTTTATTAAATTTAAAACAAACAGTTAGTTTCTAGTTTATTAAATTTAAAACAAACAGTTAGTTTCTAGTTTATTAAATTTAAAAACAAACAGTTAGTTTCTAGTTTATTAAATTTAAAACAAACAGTTAGTTTCTAGTTTATTAAATTTAAAAACAAACAGTTAGTTTCTAGTTTATTAAATTTAAAACAAACAGTTAGTTTCTAGTTTATTAAATTTAAAAACAAACAGTTAGTTTCTAGTTTATTAAATTTAAAACAAACAGTTAGTTTCTAGTTTATTAAATTTAAAAACAAACAGTTAGTTTCTAGTTTATTAAATTTAAAACAAACAATTAGTTTCTAGTTTATTAAATTTAAAACAAACAGTTAGTTTCTAGTTTATTAAATTTAAAAACAAACAGTTAGTTTCTAGTTTATTAAATTTAAAACAAACAGTTAGTTTCTAGTTTATTAAATTTAAAACGAAACAGTTAGTTTCTAGTTTATTAAATTTAAAACAAACAGTTAGTTTCTAGTTTATTAAATTTAAAAACAAACAGTTAGTTTCTAGTTTATTAAATTTAAAACAAACAGTTAGTTTCTAGTTTATTAAATTTAAAAACAAACAGTTAGTTTCTAGTTTATTAAATTTAAAACAAACAGTTAGTTTCTAGTTTATTAAATTTAAAAACAAACAGTTAGTTTCTAGTTTATTAAATTTAAAACAAACAAACAGTTTCTAGTTTATTAAATTTAAAACAAACAGTTAGTTTCTAGTTTATTAAATTTAAAACAAACAGTTAGTTTCTAGTTTATTAAATTTAAAACAAACAGTTAGTTTCTAGTTTATTAAATTTAAAACAAACAGTTAGTTTCTAGTTTATTAAATTTAAAACAAACAGTTAGTTTCTAGTTTATTAAATTTAAAACAAACAGTTAGTTTCTAGTTTATTAAATTTAAAAACAAACAGTTAGTTTCTAGTTTATTAAATTTAAAAACAAACAGTTAGTTTCTAGTTTATTAAATTTAAAACAAACAGTTAGTTTCTAGTTTATTAAATTTAAAAACAAACAGTTAGTTTCTAGTTTATTAAATTTAAAACAAACAGTTAGTTTCTAGTTTATTAAATTTAAAACAAACAGTTAGTTTCTAGTTTATTAAATTTAAAAACAAACAGTTAGTTTCTAGTTTATTAAATTTAAAACAAACAGTTAGTTTCTAGTTTATTAAATTTAAAAACAAACAGTTAGTTTCTAGTTTATTAAATTTAAAAACAAACAGTTAGTTTCTAGTTTATTAAATTTAAAAACAAACAGTTAGTTTCTAGTTTATTAAATTTAAAAACAAACAGTTAGTTTCTAGTTTATTAAATTTAAAACAAACAATTAGTTTCTAGTTTATTAAATTTAAAAACAAACAGTTAGTTTCTAGTTTATTAAATTTAAAAAACAAACAGTTAGTTTCTAGTTTATTAAATTTAAAAACAAACAGTTAGTTTCTAGTTTATTAAATTTAAAAACAAACAGTTAGTTTCTAGTTTATTAAATTTAAAACAAACAGTTAGTTTCTAGTTTATTAAATTTAAAACAAACAGTTAGTTTCTAGTTTATTAAATTTAAAACAAACAGTTAGTTTCTAGTTTATTAAATTTAAAAACAAACAGTTAGTTTCTAGTTTATTAAATTTAAAAAACAAACAGTTAGTTTCTAGTTTATTAAATTTAAAAACAAACAGTTAGTTTCTAGTTTATTAAATTTAAAAAAAAACAGTTAGTTTCTAGTTTATTAAATTTAGAAACAAACAGTTAGTTTCTAGTTTATTAAATTTAAAACAAACAGTTAGTTTCTAGTTTATTAAATTTAAAACAAACAGTTAGTTTCTAGTTTATTAAATTTAAAACAAACAGTTAGTTTCTAGTTTATTAAATTTAAAACAAACAGTTAGTTTCTAGTTTATTAAATTTAAAAACAAACAGTTAGTTTCTAGTTTATTAAATTTAAAACAAACAGTTAGTTTCTAGTTTATTAAATTTAAAACAAACAGTTAGTTTCTAGTTTATTAAATTTAAAAACAAACAGTTAGTTTCTAGTTTATTAAATTTAAAACAAACAGTTAGTTTCTAGTTTATTAAATTTAAAAAACAAACAGTTAGTTTCTAGTTTATTAAATTTAAAAACAAACAGTTAGTTTCTAGTTTATTAAATTTAAAACAAACAGTTAGTTTCTAGTTTATTAAATTTAAAAACAAACAGTTAGTTTCTAGTTTATTAAATTTAAAACAAACAGTTAGTTTATAGTTTATTAAATTAAAAAACAAACAATTAGTTTCTAGTTTATTAAATTTAAAAAAAAACAGTTAGTTTCTAGTTTATTAAATTTAAAAACAAACAGTTAGTTTCTAGTTTATTAAATTTAAAAACAAACAGTTAGTTTCTAGTTTATTAAATTAAAAACAAACAATTAGTTTCTAGTTTATTAAATTTAAAAACAAACAGTTAGTTTCTAGTTTATTAAATTTAAAACAAACAGTTAGTTTCTAGTTTATTAAATTTAAAAAAACAAACAGTTAGTTTCTAGTTTATTAAATTTAAAAACAAACAGTTAGTTTCTAGTTTATTAAATTTAAAACAAACAGTTAGTTTCTAGTTTATTAAATTTAAAACAAACAGTTAGTTTCTAGTTTATTAAATTTAAAACAAACAGTTAGTTTCTAGTTTATTAAATTTAAAACAAACAGTTAGTTTCTAGTTTATTAAATTTAAAACAAACAGTTAGTTTCTAGTTTATTAAATTTAAAAAAAACAAAGTTTCTAGTTTATTAAATTTAAAAACAAACAGTTAGTTTCTAGTTTATTAAATTTAAAACAAACAGTTAGTTTCTAGTTTATTAAATTTAAAACAAACAGTTAGTTTCTAGTTTATTAAATTTAAAACAAACAGTTAGTTTCTAGTTTATTAAATTTAAAAACGAACAGTTAGTTTCTAGTTTATTAAATTTAAAAAACAAACAGTTAGTTTCTAGTTTATTAAATTTAAAACAAACAGTTAGTTTCTAGTTTATTAAATTTAAAAAACAAACAGTTAGTTTCTAGTTTATTAAATTTAAAAACAAACAGTTAGTTTCTAGTTTATTAAATTTAAAACAAACAGTTAGTTTCTAGTTTATTAAATTTAAAAACAAACAATTAGTTTCTAGTTTATTAAATTTAAAACAAACAGTTAGTTTCTAGTTTATTAAATTTAAAAACAAACAGTTAGTTTCTAGTTTATTAAATTTAAAACAAACAGTTAGTTTCTAGTTTATTAAATTTAAAACAAACAGTTAGTTTCTAGTTTATTAAATTTAAAACAAACAGTTAGTTTCTAGTTTATTAAATTTAGTAACAAACAGTTAGTTTCTAGTTTATTAAATTTAAAACAAACAGTTAGTTTCTAGTTTATTAAATTTAAAAACAAACAGTTAGTTTCTAGTTTATTAAATTTAAAAACAAACAGTTAGTTTCTAGTTTATTAAATTTAAAAACAAACAGTTAGTTTCTAGTTTATTAAATTTAAAAACAAACAGTTAGTTTCTAGTTTATTAAATTTAAAAAACAAACAGTTAGTTTCTAGTTTATTAAATTTAAAACAAACAATTAGTTTCTAGTTTATTAAATTAAAAAACAAACAGTTAGTTTCTAGTTTATTAAATTTAAAAACAAACAGTTAGTTTCTAGTTTATTAAATTTAAAACAAACAGTTAGTTTCTAGTTTATTAAATTTAAAACAAACAGTTAGTTTCTAGTTTATTAAATTTAAAAACAAACAGTTAGTTTCTAGTTTATTAAATTTAAAACGAACAGTTAGTTTCTAGTTTATTAATTTTAAACAGTTAGTTTCTAGTTTATTAAATTTAAAAACAAACAGTTAGTTTCTAGTTTATTAAATTTAAAACAAACAGTTAGTTTCTAGTTTATTAAATTTAAAACAAACAATTAGTTTCTAGTTTATTAAATTTAAAACAAACAGTTAGTTTCTAGTTTATTAAATTTAAAACAAACAGTTAGTTTCTAGTTTATTAAATTTAAAACAAACAGTTAGTTTCTAGTTTATTAAATTTAAAAACAAACAGTTAGTTTCTAGTTTATTAAATTTAAAAACAAACAGTTAGTTTCTAGTTTATTAAATTTAAAAAACGAACAGTTAGTTTCTAGTTTATTAAATTTAAAAACAAACAGTTAGTTTCTAGTTTATTAAATTTAAAAAACAAACAATTAGTTTCTAGTTTATTAAATTTAAAACAAACAGTTAGTTTCTAGTTTATTAAATTTAAAAACAAACAGTTAGTTTCTAGTTTATTAAATTTAAAACAAACAGTTAGTTTCTAGTTTATTAAATTTAAAACAAACAGTTAGTTTCTAGTTTATTAAATTTAAAACAAAACAGTTAGTTTCTAGTTTAAATTAAATTAGTTTAAAAAACAAACAGTTAGTTTCTAGTTTATTAAATTTAAAAACAAACAGTTAGTTTCTAGTTTATTAAATTTAAAACAAACAGTTAGTTTCTAGTTTATTAAATTTAAAAACAAACAGTTAGTTTCTAGTTTATTAAATTTAAAACAAACAGTTAGTTTCTAGTTTATTAAATTT
This sequence comes from Tachypleus tridentatus, assembly GCF_004210375.1. NCBI lineage: Eukaryota > Metazoa > Arthropoda > Merostomata > Xiphosura > Limulidae > Tachypleus > Tachypleus tridentatus. The sequence goes on from NC_134833.1 coordinate 146,689,885, forward strand.
AAAACAAACAGTTAGTTTCTAGTTTATTAAATTTAAAACAAACAGTTAGTTTCTAGTTTATTAAATTTAAAAAACAAACAGTTAGTTTCTAGTTTATTAAATTTAAAAACAAACAGTTAGTTTCTAGTTTATTAAATTTAAAACAAACAGTTAGTTTCTAGTTTATTAAATTTAAAACAAACAGTTAGTTTCTAGTTTATTAAATTTAAAACAAACAGTTAGTTTCTAGTTTATTAAATTTAAAACGAACAGTTAGTTTCTAGTTTATTAAATTTAAAAAACAAACAGTTAGTTTCTAGTTTATTAAATTTAAAAACAAACAGTTAGTTTCTAGTTTATTAAATTTAAAAACAAACAGTTAGTTTCTAGTTTATTAAATTTAAAAACAAACAATTAGTTTCTAGTTTATTAAATTTAAAACAAACAGTTAGTTTTTAGTTTATTAAATTTAAAACAAACAGTTAGTTTCTAGTTTATTAAATTTAAAAACAAACAGTTAGTTTCTAGTTTATTAAATTTAAAAAAAACAAACAGTTAGTTTCTAGTTTATTAAATTTAAAACAAACAGTTAGTTTCTAGTTTATTAAATTTAAAAACGAACAAACAGTTAGTTTCTAGTTTATTAAATTTAAAACAAACAGTTAGTTTCTAGTTTATTAAATTTAAAAACAAACAGTTAGTTTCTAGTTTATTAAATTAGTTTCTATAGTTTAAAATTACAAACAGTTAGTTTCTAGTTTATTAAATTTAAAACAAACAGTTAGTTTCTAGTTTATTAAATTTAAAACAAACAGATAGTTTCTAGTTTATTAAATTTAAAAACAAACAAACAGTTAGTTTCTAGTTTATTAAATTTAAAAACAAACAGTTAGTTTCTAGTTTATTAAATTTAAAAACAAACAGTTAGTTTCTAGTTTATTAAATTTAAAAACGAACAGTTAGTTTCTAGTTTATTAAATTTAAAAAACAACAGTTAGTTTCTAGTTTATTTTCTATTTAAAAAAAACAAACAGTTAGTTTCTAGTTTATTAAATTTAAAACAAACAAACAGTTAGTTTCTAGTTTATTAAATTTAAAAACAAACAGTTAGTTTCTAGTTTATTAAATTTGAAAACAAACTTAGTTTCTAGTTTATTAAATTTAAAAACAAACAGTTAGTTTCTAGTTTATTAAATTTAAAACAAACAGTTAGTTTCTAGTTTATTAAATTTAAAACAAACAGTTAGTTTCTAGTTTATTAAATTTAAAACAAACAGTTAGTTTCTAGTTTATTAAATTTAAAAAAACAAACAGTTAGTTTCTAGTTTATTAAATTTAAAACAAACAGTTTATTAGTTAGTTTCTAGTTTATTAAATTTAAAACAAACAGTTAGTTTCTAGTTTATTAAATTTAAAACAAACAGTTAGTTTCTAGTTTTTTAAATTTAAAAACAAACAGTTAGTTTCTAGTTTATTAAATTTACCTAAAAAACAAACAGTTAGTTTTTAGTTTATTAAATTTAAAAACAAACAATTAGTTTATAGTTTATTAAATTTAAAACAAACAGTTAGTTTCTAGTTTATTAAATTTAAAACAAACAGTTAGTTTCTAGTTTATTAAATTTAAAACGAACAGTTAGTTTCTAGTTTATTAAATTTAAAACAAACAGTTAGTTTCTAGTTTATTAAATTTAAAAACAAACAGTTAGTTTCTAGTTTATTAAATTTAAAAAAACAGTTAGTTTCTAGTTTATTAAATTTAAAAACAAACAGTTAGTTTCTAGTTTATTAAATTTAAAAAACAAACAGTTAGTTTCTAGTTTATTAAATTTAAAAAAAAAAAATTAGTTTCTAGTTTATTAAATTTAAAAACAAACAGTTAGTTTCTAGTTTATTAAATTTAAAACAAACAGTTAGTTTCTAGTTTATTAAATTTAGCTAAAAAACAAACAGTTAGTTTCTAGTTTATTAAATTTAAAAACAAACAATTAGTTTCTAGTTTATTAAATTTAAAAACAAACAAACAGTTAGTTTTTAGTTTATTAAATTTAAAAACAAACAGTTAGTTTCTAGTTTTTTAAATTTAAAAACAAACAGTTAGTTTCTAGTTTATTAAATTTAAAACAAACAGTTAGTTTCTAGTTTATTAAATTTAAAACAAACAGTTAGTTTCTAGTTTATTAAATTTAAAAACAAACAGTTAGTTTCTAGTTTATTAAATTTAAAACAAACAGTTAGTTTCTAGTTTATTAAATTTAAAAACAAACAGTTAGTTTCTAGTTTATTAAATTTAAAACGAAACAAACAGTTAGTTTCTAGTTTATTAAATTTAAAAACAAACAGTTAGTTTCTAGTTTATTAAATTAAAAACAAACAAGTTAGTTTCTAGTTTATTAAATTTAAAAACAAACAGTTAGTTTCTAGTTTATTAAATTTAAAAAACAAACAATTAGTTTCTAGTTTATTAAATTTAAAACAAACAGTTAGTTTCTAGTTTATTAAATTTAAAAACAAACAGTTAGTTTCTAGTTTATTAAATTTAAAACAAACAGTTAGTTTCTAGTTTATTAAATTTAAAACAAACAGTTAGTTTCTAGTTTATTAAATTTAAAACGAACAGTTAGTTTCTAGTTTATTAAATTTAAAACAAACAGTTAGTTTCTAGTTTATTAAATTTAAAACAAACAGTTAGTTTCTAGTTTATTAAATTTAAAAAACAAACAGTTAGTTTCTAGTTTATTAAATTTAAAAACAAACAGTTAGTTTCTAGTTTATTAAATTTAAAACAAACAGTTAGTTTCTAGTTTATTAAATTTAAAACAAACAGTTAGTTTCTAGTTTATTAAATTTAAAAACAAAACAGTTAGTTTCTAGTTTATTAAATTTAAAAAAAACAAACAGTTAGTTTCTAGTTTATTAAATTTAAAACAAACAGTTAGTTTCTAGTTTATTAAATTTAAAAACAAACAGTTAGTTTCTAGTTTATTAAATTAAAAAACAAACAGTTAGTTTCTAGTTTATTAAATTTAAAACAAACAATTAGTTTCTAGTTTATTAAATTTAAAAACAAACAGTTAGTTTCTAGTTTATTAAATTTAAAAACAAACAGTTAGTTTCTAGTTTATTAAATTTAAAACAAACAGTTAGTTTCTAGTTTATTAAATTAAAAACAAACAGTTAGTTTCTAGTTTATTAAATTAAAAACAAACAGTTAGTTTCTAGTTTATTAAATTTAAAAACAAACAGTTAGTTTCTAGTTTATTAAATTTAAAACAAACAGTTAGTTTCTAGTTTATTAAAATTAAAAACAGTTAGTTTCTAGTTTTTTAAATTTAAAACAAACAGTTAGTTTCTAGTTTATTAAATTTAAAACAAACAGTTAGTTTCTAGTTTATTAAATTTAAAAACAAACAGTTAGTTTCTAGTTTATTAAATTTAAAAACGAACAGTTAGTTTCTAGTTTATTAAATTTAGCTAAAACAAACAGTTAGTTTCTAGTTTATTAAATTTAAAAAACAAACAGTTAGTTTCTAGTTTATTAAATTTAAAACAAACAGTTAGTTTCTAGTTTATTAAATTTAAAACAAACAGTTAGTTTCTAGTTTATTAAATTTAAAAACAAACAGTTAGTTTCTAGTTTATTAAATTTAAAAACAAACAGTTAGTTTCTAGTTTATTAAATTTAAAAACAAACAGTTAGTTTCTAGTTTATTAAATTTAAAAACAAACAGTTTATTAAATTTAAAACAAACAATTAGTTTCTAGTTTATTAAATTTAAAAACAAACAAACAGTTAGTTTCTAGTTTATTAAATTTAAAAACAAACAGTTAGTTTCTAGTTTATTAAATTTAAAAACAAACAGTTAGTTTCTAGTTTATTAAATTTAAAAAACAAACAGTTAGTTTCTAGTTTATTAAATTAAAAACAAACAGTTAGTTTCTAGTTTATTAAATTTAAAACAAACAATTAGTTTCTAGTTTATTAAATTTAAAACAAACAGTTAGTTTCTAGTTTATTAAATTTAAAACAAACAGTTAGTTTCTAGTTTATTAAATTTAAAAACGAACAGTTAGTTTCTAGTTTATTAAATTTAGCTAAAACAAACAGTTAGTTTCTAGTTTACTAAATTTAAAACAAACACAGTTAGTTTCTAGTTTATTAATTTAAAAAACAAACAATTAGTTTCTAGTTTATTAAATTTAAAACAAACAGTTAGTTTCTAGTTTATTAAATTTAAAACAAACAGTTAGTTTCTAGTTTATTAAA